>NC_029791.2:17547600-17560538 GCF_000816755.2 Arachis ipaensis | reverse complement strand
TTAGTTAGTTGTGACCAATTCAACTAGTGATTTCGTGATTGAACTATAGGTAACTATCCAATTATCTATGTTGACGATGTCTTAGTCATAAGAAATAATCAACAAGCCATTTCTTTTTTAATGTTTAAATTAAATGAAATTTTTGTTCTTAAAACTCTTGGAAATTTTAACTATTTTTTTGGTATTGAAGTAACAAAATTAGAATCTAATTATTATCATCTCTCTCAAAAAAATTGTATTTGAAAATTACTTCATAGGACAGATGTTAGACCTATTTCAACCCCAATGATCACTTCTAAGAAATTGTCCCAACATGGCTCAGAGTCTCGTTCTGATCCCTCACAATATCGATCTATTGTGAAAGTATTGTAGTATTATATTCTAACTCGTCTTGAGATTGCTTTTTCAGTGAACAAAATGAGTCAATACATGCATAATTCCTTGGTAAATCATTGAAAATCAGTCAAGCGAATCCTTCGCTACTTAGCAGGTAGTATTGACTAAGAAATTCTCTTTAATCCTTCTACTCATTTTCGCATATTTGATTTTGCAAATGTAGACTGTGGCTCGGATGTAGATGATCGACGTTTCACCTCTAGTTATTGTGTCTATTTTGAATTCAACATTATATTTCTCTATTAAAATGTATTTTTGGAACGTGCTTTAAATATATAAAATTATATTTTAAAAAATTATTTCTTAAAAAAGATATGCTATCCAAACAAACACAAATACTTGTTCAATTGAAACAACTAGATAAAAACATTGTAAACATTTCAAAATACAAATATAGTCTAAAAAGTAGTAATACGCGCGTGTGTGGAATTACTTGTAGAACTCCATGACCCAGAAGCTAGAGACACAACACACAAATCTTATGCCACTAAATCCAGATCCATTTGCTAAGTCCATGAAATCTTGTTTTGTTCTCTCAATCCCTCCGAGCATTTGAGTCATCATGATAACATCATTTCTAAAAGCATTCTCGGCAAAAGATGTTGGCTCAGGAAAAATGGAAACCATTGTTTCCACCACAATAACCTTCCCATCATTCGGAATAGCCTTGAGGCAATTTTTCAATATCTTCAAGCATTCTTCATCTCCCCAATCATGAAGTATTGTCTACAAAATTTTCAGTTCGACAAATCTATGAAATCAAATATATAATATGATAATATAATTAATGTTTATGAGATTCGTAATTTTTGTTTTTTTATTTTTTTTATAAAGATATTATATGCACTATCTTTGTATACGTTTCTATTTCTTGTATAGTGGAATTTTTTATTTTTTGATATTAAAACTATTAATAACAGGTAAAAAAATAAAATAAAATGTTCGTGTTTTATATATAAAAAAAATAGGTAAAGTATTATTTCGGTTTCTAACGTTTAGGTTGAATTTTACTTTGGTTTCTAACGTTTTAAATATCTTATTTCAGTCCCAAAAAAGTTTCAAATAAGATTAATGTGGTCCTACCATTAAAATTGATACTAATTATACTAATTAAGCCATATTTTTATTCATGTGTTAAAAAAATATAACCAAAATCTTCTTGTAATATTTTTTTTATTCAATTTTCTTTTTGTACAAAAAAATCTCAAATCCTAACAATCAATTATTAACATTTCAAAATCAAAGGAAAATTTTTATATTAATGATCATTGGCGAATTGATTTTACTTACATATTAAAATTGAATGTTATTTGTTTTTTAATATAGACGAATTATTTGTGTCAAATTTAATGCATGATGGAACAATATTGAACCTGTTTAAAATATTTTTGGGATTAAAATAGGACGTTTAAAAGTTTTTTGGACTAAAATAGGACGTTTGAAACGTTAGAGACTAAATTAGAATTCAACCCAAATATTTAGAACCAAAATAATACTTTACCCAAAAAAAATGGGGTTAATAGTCAAATTAGCCCCTGAAAGATAAAGCATCTTTTAAATTTGTCCATGAAAGATTTTTTCAATCAAATTGGTCCTTTAAAGATTACGAATTAGTCATATCTATCTTTGTTACTCTACTCACAATTTTCGGTAACGATTGATGATGTGAAATGTTAACTAATAGCATACATAACACTTAACATGTTCAATTAAACATTGACTAAATATGTTTACAAAAATCTATCAATTTAGTCACTAGGTTATATTAGAAATATGATTTTTGTAATTGGGAAAATGACTAAATTAATAAATTTTCATAAATATATTTGGTCAATATCCAATTAGACATATCAGGTATTATATATGTTATCAATTAATATTTTACAACATCAATCTTTAAAAAAAAATTGTTAATAAAGTGACTAGAGGACAAATATGATTAATTCACAATTTTTGAAGGACTAATTTAATTGAAAAAAATTTTTAGAAATAAATTTAAAAAATATCTTATTTTTTAGGGATTAATTTGACTATTAACCCGTATAAAAAAATATACAAATAACAATAATTCATATATTTTTTTATTTTATTAGCGGATGTTATGTTTTATATATCCTATGATAATGAAATAATGAGATTTAAAATTTAAAGTATATATACCCCCCAAAAGAAAAACCTTTTATCATTTCTCTTATAATTAACCTCAAATGCATGATTGATCGATAGTATCTTTCTTATCCTTGATTAAAGCAATATTTAGAAGAATTATGAAACATCATTTTTGCTAGTTATTCATTTAAAAAAATAGAGCCTAATACAAAATGATATATGGTTAACAAATCAGACTCTCTCTCTAAAATAGATTTTTAAGTTCTTAAGACTAATTATCTCAGCTAAGTAAATTAACATAACAGTATTTAATAGAAAGTTGGAAATTGATAATATATTTTGTGTGTATTGATAATATGTTATCTGTGAATTATTATATTTTTACGAATAATTTTTTTTTTTATAATACGCACCTTGCGAATTCGGAATACGTGTCTGACAAATTATTTGTATCACAGACGCCCTTAAAAATTTGTTAAATATTAAATCATCCAATATTTAAATTTAAGGTGATTCACTAATATTTAAGTGATTCACCATCACTAAAACAATATATATAAAAAAAATTAGTCCAAAAAAGCATAATATATATTCCTCCCACCTTCATGAAAATGGCATCTGCATTAGGAACACTCTCAAACATATCTCCTCCCATGTGCTCCACACCTACAACATTATTAGAAAATACAATTGTCATTGGTCATATTTCCTTTAAAAAGAAAAATTTATATATACTACTGAACAATTATATATATACTTCGTTCTGTTTTGCTTTATCTATTTTATATCTTAAAACAATATATCTAAAGGATTATTGAACCTTCAATGAAAGAATAAATGGAGAAAAAAAAAAAGTAAAAACGCGGGCTAAAATCAAACAAATAATAATAATACGGAAATTAATTTTATTATGCAACCAATATTGGTGCTGGACGGCGTTGTGGAGAGGAGGAGAACTTTACATTCGTATGGTGTCAGTTTACATGCAAATCAGACCGAGGAACTTGCCAAAGCAAAATCGGACTGTGCGAGAACTGCAGCAAAAAACTCAGAGGGTCCGTTTTGATTTAAAAAAAAAAAATAGAAAAATCTGAAAACGGAGGGTCCGTTTTCTTTTAAGGAAAAAATTAAAAAAAAATCTAAAAACGGAGGGTCCATTTTCTTTTAAGGGAAAAATTAAAAAAATAAAAATCTGAAAACGGAGGGTCCGATTTGATTTCAAATATAAAAAAAAAAAATAAAAACTAACCAGATGGTCCGATTTGTGGTCAATAAATTTTTTAACAAAAAACTCGAACGGTCCGATCTTACCTTGTCCCACACCTGTGTCTAACACCTGTATGTATACACCATAACCAAACACAACTCACACACTCCTCCAATATAAAAAAAAAATTAGCCCTAATTAATATGTGGTGGGTACTCCCATGAAGATATTATAATTGTCTTCATGTGATGATTTTTCTTTTTGATTTTTAGATGATGGATTGTAGGGTTAGATTTTGATATGTTATAAAAGTGTTGTTTTTATTTAAAGTGTGGCCAAATTAATAAATCACACTTTTATACAAAGCATCTTAATAAAAAGATATTTTTTGCATTTTCATTTGAGTAGCTCTCTTAATATGTATCTATTATTCTATTTATATACTAACCAACTTTGGGTGAAGACTTGATCTAGATGCAGCAACAACGAGGGTCCCAAAGATACACCATCGGCATCACCCACAAAATATTTGGAAACAGGTGAGAGGCTATACAGCCTGTGATGCAAGTTATTAGAGCTTTCTGGATCTTCAACAACAGAACAAGACAGTAATGAGTGACTTGCAAGAAGCCTAAGAAGACGATCCAACATTGATGCTGCTTCAGGGTTGTTGGTTCCAATGTGATCAACAATGTCTTTTGCTGAGAGCTTTGCACCTTTGCCTTCTTTTGCTATGATGTCAAATACACCAAGCTCTATTGTGGTCCTCAAAGCCATTGGAACCACAATTGACCATGCCATTTGAGAAAACAAGAAGCCATCTACTTCTTCTTCATCTTGTGGTAGCTTGAGGAGCTCAAGTAGTTTTGCATCGGATTCTGATGCAGCAGCCATTTGTGAATTGGGACGAAATTAAAGCAGGATGGAGTGCAAGTAATGTAATGTGTGTAGTTATATTTTGAAGTGAACTTATAAAATATTCCTCTCATGAGACCAAATATATACTGTTTCTCGGAATTGCACCCACAAATAAAAAAGATATATTTTTTGTATATTCGTGAGGATCTCAAGTAGCTTTGCATTGGATTCTGATGCAGGAGCCATTTGTGAATTGGGACGAAATTAAAGCAGGATGGAGTGCAAGTAATGTAATATAATGTATGTAGTTATATTTTGAAGTGAACTTATAAAATATTCCTCTCATCATGAGACTAAATATATACTGTTTTTCGGAATTGCACCGACAAATAAAAATATGTCTCTTTTGTATATGGTATAAAAGATTTTTTATTTTTATCGATGAATTTTTTAAAAAATAAAAATACACAAAAAATTAAACAAAAATAGGACAATTTATTTAAACCAGATACATCGCAATCTTATTATTAGGATAAAAAAATAAGAGAAAAGGATAAATCGATTTCTGAATTTTTGGACCGTAAACATTTGAATTTGTTAGAAACGAGAGACTGAGAGAGTAATCTGAAAAGTGTATTATTGAGTTGTGTTGAAGGTACAATATAAAAGAGGTATTTATAGGTACTAAATGAATCAAAGTAATAAAGACATAGAATCCTACAATTAATATACAGATATCCTATATAAATATAGACGATACTAATTGATCTAAATGGATTCTAATGATTCTCTAACATCCCCCCTCAAACTCAAGTGGGAGCTAAGGATACCAACTTGAGTTTGGATAACAAAGTCCAAAAACAAGTCGGGTGATGAGCTTTCGTGAAGATATCAGCAGTCTGATCTAGTGTTCCAACAGTAATGAGATGAACAACATCAATAAGGATACGTTGTCGAACAAAGTGACAATCAATCTCAATGTGTTTGGTGCGTTCATAAAACACATCATTATGGGCGATCTGAATAGTACTACGGTTATCACAAAAAACATCAGTAGGAAATGACTGAGGAGCACCCAAATCTTCGAGAAGCCAACGAACTGAGATAACTTCAGCAGTGGTGTCAGCGAGGGCACGGTACTCAGCTTCTGTGCTTGAGCGAGCAGTGAACGTTTGCTTCTTAACACGCCAAGAAATGAGAGCGTCGCCAAGAAACAAACAGTAACCAGTAGTAGAACGACAATCAGTGGGATCACCAGCCCAATCAGCATCGGAGTAAGCCTGAAGAGACAAAGAGGAATGGGCAGAAAAATAAAGGCCATGAAATAGAGTGTCTTTGATGTAGCGAAGAATGCGTAGAACTGCCGCATAGTGAGTGGTACAAGGAGCTGACAAGAACTGGCTAAGTACATGAACCAGATAGGCGATTTCTGGTCGGGTGATAGTCAAGTAGACGAGACCGCCAACTAACTGTCGATAGAGAGTCGGATTATCCAAAACAGTGCCATCCATAGGGGTAAATCGAACATTAGGCTTAAGAAGAGTAGACTCAGTGCGACTATCTGTAATCCCAGCACGAATAAGAATATCTGAAGCATATTTAGCCTGAGAGAGATAGATGCCATCATCGGTGGAGATGATCTCGAGACCAAGAAAATAGCTGAGAGAACCAAGATCTTTCATCTCAAAGGTACGATGAAGTGAGGCCTTGAGATCAGAGATACCATCAACATCATCCGCAGTAATAATCATGTCATCAACATACAAAAGTAGAAGAACAACTCCACGTTTGCTTTTACGAATGAAGAGCGCATTCTCATGAGGGCTAGAAGTAAAACTAAGACTGCATATGGTAGTGCTGAACTTGTCAAACCATTCACGAGGAGCTTGCTTAAGTCCATAAAGTGCCTTGCGAAAGAGACAAACCTTATTAGAAGGACAAGGATATCCTGGAGGTGGTTTCATATAGACTTTCTTTTTCAAATCCCCATTAAGAAATGCATTCTTCACATCCATCTGATTGAGAGAGCATTTTTTAACCGCGGCAATGGCAAGAAGAGCTCTAACAGATGTAAGACGAGCGACAGGGGCAAAAGTCTCTTCATAATCAATACCATACTCTTGCGTACAACCTTGAGCAATCAAGTGGGCCTTATAACGGTCAATAGAACCATCAGAGCGAGTCTTGATCTTGTATACCCATCTACTGCCCACAACTTCCTGATCAGAAGGAGGATCAACCAGATCCCAAGTGTGTGCTTTTTCAAGTGCCTGTAATTCTTCTTGCATTGCTTGTTGCCAATTTGGGTTTGAGGAGGCTTCTCTGAATGTCTTAGGTTCATGTTGATGAAGAATAGTAGAAAAGAAATGGTAATCAAGAAGATGAGGAGGTGGATTCCTTACCCTAGAAGAACGAGCGGGAGGAGGAGGCATGACGGTAGGAGCAGGATCATCGTCCGGTCTGGAATCATCGGGAGATGGAGAAGGCGGAAGAACAGGAGGCTGTGGAGAGTCACTCGAGATAGAATTTGTAGAATCATCACTAGGAAAAAGATCAACATTGGGGTTAGTACACAAAGGTGACTGAGTAGTAGGAATCGACTCAAAGGATGAGAAACGAGAAAACATGTGGTGCTCCCAAAAGACAACATGACGAGATATACGAATACGTTTAGAGAGAGGATCCCAAAAACGATAACCCTTGTGTTCATTGCCATAACCAAAAAAATAACACATACGAGACCGAGGTTCAAGTTCACTATGTTCATGAGGCTGAAGAAGAACAAAACATACACAACTGAAACTCGAAGAGAACTATAATCTGGGGAGGTATGATAAAGACGCTCAAAGGGAGTAACATTACCAAGAACAGAAGAAGGGAGTCTATTGATAACATGAACAGCAGTAAGAACAGCTTCACCCCAAGTACGCTCAGGACACGAAGAAGAAAGGAGCATTGCACGTACGGAGTCAAGAATGTGACGATGTTTGCGTTCAGCTCTACCATTTTGTTGAGATGTACCAGGACAAGAAAACTCAGATAAAGTACCCTGTTCTGCAAGAAAGGCTAAGATTTTGGAATCACGGTATTCCATAGCATTATCACGACGGAAAACCTTAATGACCTTGGAAAACTGAGTTTTAATCATAGTAGCAAAGTTGATATAGATCCGAGGTAACTCATGGCGATTAGTCATCAAATAAATCCAAGTAAAACGGGAATAATCATCAATGAAAACGACAAAGTATCGAGCTCCCCCCATAGAGGGAGTGGGAGCGGGGCCCCAAACATCAGAGTGAATGAGATCAAAAGGAGAGCAAGCAAGAGATGAATTATTATGAAAAGATAAAGCAGGTTGTTTGGCAGTTTGACAAGAAATACAATCAAAAGATTCATTTAGAACCTGACCTAAAACACCCATAGAGACAAGAGGATGCAGTTTTCCTAGGGAGGTGTGGGCAAGACGCTGATGCCATAAGTGGAGGGTAGAGGGAGAAGAAGCAGCACAGAGATTTGGTACAGGAGGAATATGAAGATTCTCGAGTTCAAACAACCTTCCGACCTTACGTCCAATCCCGATGATTTGTCCCGTCCGAGGATCCTGTACACGACAACCAGAAACAGAAAAAGTGACTTCAAAATCCAGATCAACAAGTTGACCAACAGAAATAAGATTGAAGTTTAATTTGGGAATATAATAAGTATCAGGAAGATTAAGAGTTGACTGGGATATAGAACCCTTGTGTGTTGCGTGCAAGAGGGAGCCATTTGCAGTATTGACAGAAGGTCCATTTGCAGTGGTAGACATGGACGAGAAAATATTACGCAACGGAGACATGTGATTAAAATAACCTGAGTCAAAGTACCATTTAGAATTACCTAGAGAGGTAAAAAAAGCAGCAGGGGTATTACCAAAAATAGAGAGAAGACGCTGAAGAAGAGATGCAATATCAGAAAGAGAGACAGGAGACGAGTTGAGTGGACTAGGACGTGGCGGGCGAGTAGGACAGGCAGTAATTAAATGTCCCGAGAGCTTGCAGTAACGGCAGAACAGCTGTGAACAATGGTAGCTAAGATGACCCTTCTGGTGGCATGTGCGACATTCAATAGAAGGACAGTCGGGAAAGAGGTGCCCAGAATGGTTATAGTTTCGACAGAATTTATCCTTTCTGTCGGTGGCAGCAAAAACATCTGGCCTTTCCATGATAGCAGTCACAAAGATCAAAGAGAGGAGAGAAAATAGCAATTTCGAAGCAAAAAATGAGAAATCGGAGTGCAGAATCGGAAAGAGCTCACCAAAAAATCTTAGGGAGGGTCCCACTTGTCTGCCATGTCAGTGCCACGTCAGCAGCCACGTCAGCGAGACAAGGACACGTGGCGCCACCAGAGAGGAGCAAGAGAGACACGCTGGCAGCGAGGGGACGCGGGTCAACGTCGGGTCGGACCGGGTCGCGCGCGGGTCAACCAAGGAGCTTCGTGCGACACGTGGCAGAGGGAGGAGCGTCCGATCAGCGCCGAGATCTAACGGCTGCTGAAGCTTCTGGAAGGAGAACGATGGAGGTGGACAGTGAACTTCCGGCGGCGCGTGACGGCGCGTCCGGTGGTGGATGGCGGCGATCTTGGCAGCGTTGGAAAGCTGACGAAGAGGAGAACATGATGATGCCGGAGGTGACGAACCAAAGTGTCAAAAACAGATCGAAAAACGAGAGAGAAGAGGCACGGTCAGAGGAAAAAAACAAAAAGGGCTATGAACAAAAATTCATGAAAAAAAAAATTTAGGCTCTTGATACCATGTTAGAAACGAGAGACTGAGAGAGTAATCTGAAAAGTGTATTATTGAGTTGTGTTGAAGGTACAATATACAAGAGGTATTTATAGGTGCTAAATGAATCAAAGTAATAAAGACATAAAATCCTACAATTAATGTACAGATATACTATATAAATATAGACGATACTAATTGATCTAAATGGATTCTAATGATTCTCTAACAAAATTTTTGAAAATTTAAAAATATATTTAAGATCTTTTCATCTCTTTAAAATTTGGACATACCAATTATTAAGTCTAATTTGTCTAATTTTAAAAATTCTTTCACGTGTGTATCCATATTAATCAAGTCAGTATAACGAGAGTCACGTTTAATTTTTCTGTTAAGTCTGACAGACTTAAGTGAACATAAAAGATCAATATATCTAAATTTTAAAAGGTCAAAAACTTAAGAGAAAATCTCTACATACAAATGTTTTGTGTTTACAAGCTTTACAAGTCTGAAGAGAATTATGAAACCCACTAAACGCGCTGCTTATGTTACGTGCCTCTTTAACAGACTTCTAAATCAATTCAAATCAATTAACGCACAAATATATAACTTCCATTTTTCAAAAGATTTCGTTTCTTTTTCGAGTTTGTTGCCAAATTTGTTGGATCTCCTTCGTGTGTTCTCTCTTTGCTTAGTTTTTTTTTTTTTTCGATTTTCATGGTTTCTGAAATCAAGCTTTGAAATCGTTTTGAAGATAATGGAACTTCAGAAATACACCCAAACGATTACATAAATACACTCAACCGATTACAGTAATACACCAAACGGTTATAGAAATATACCCAAACGGTTACAGAAAGGATTACAGAAATACATCCAAACAATTACAGAAATATACCCAAAGGATTACAGAAATACACCCAAAGGATTTAAGAAATACACCCAAAACAGGAGGAGACAGTATATTTCTTCTTGAAATCTTTTAATATTTTGCTGGTTAAGGATGAGGCACATGGCAAAGACAATCTAAAAGAAAAACCTAGAAAAACAGTAAAACAGTACCTTGAATAATGTTTCTTCGTTTTTTCTGGTGATTTTTGACAGAGATTTGTATCTTTTCTTCTTGATTTCTTCGACTCTTCGCGAAGAGTTGGAACGTTTCTACAGAATTGTAGTTTGTTTCAAATGTCCCTTGAATCTTGACGGTTTGCGTTTTGATTGAGGAAGAAGAGGAAGATCGAGTAAACGTGTTGTGGACGCTTGACTCAAGAATCCACTGTCTCTACCTGTGCTCTAGCTTCGGGTTCACCTAGGTGGGAAACTAGCTCTCTTTATGTGTAGATATGGCTGGTGAAACTGTTGGACGAACAGGACTCGTCTTTAATGCGGGCTTTCTACATACCACAGGGATTCTAGAAGTGTACTCTGATTTAAACGACCTGGTATCTTGATTGCTGCTATTTTGATTTACCCCGAGCCGGTTCCGGGGCCAACGTCTATTAAGAAGGGGATAGCCGGCTTATTTCGCTCCTAAATACATTTAATTTAGCCTTTCCGGAACTACTTTGAATACCGATCCTTCCCAAATCAAATGCAACTGATTAAAGAGCAGCAGCTCACTCGGTCGTAGGGAAAAGACTAATATATTAGTCATTCATCGCCTTGAGCGGAGCCTGGTCTGGGATCGAGCCCTTCTGCCCTTCCTAAGGATCATATTACCGTGTTGGCTAAACTAGCTTTCTGGCTTTGAGCTGGAACAAGGTATGATCCAACAGAAGGGCAGAGCCCGTTTCCGATGTGAGATAGAATATCTGGGGATCACTAAATAAAGCGTTCGCCTCTATCGCCTACTTACTCGGGGATTCCGTCTTAGATCTCCCGATCCGCCCCTGCGAGTGCTGGGACTTTCTCTTTTTTTCCTTCTAACTATGGGCAGGTTTTCAGCTCATTCCTTTGATGAGTCTGAGACAACTCCATCTCTTCCAATCAAATAGAGTACATCAGAGATTGTGACCTCTTTGCTTAAACGAGGTAGCCATACCTAACCTACTAAGGGTTAATCAAAGAAATAGCGTAAGTGAAGCCCTTAATGCAAGCACTAAGTAAGAAACCTACCTTTCCTCAACTCTTGGGCTTGAGGCTTCTTTTCAAGCTGAATAGAAATGGAAGAAGAAGACAGCTGGTAGCGCAGGTTGGATCAACGCGTAGATTCCAGCTGTCCTTGTTGAATGATCGAGTAGCTTCGACTTCACCTTTTATCGAAATTGGGTGGGTGAATGTTCAGTCTATCTGAGTATAAGATCGAAAAGAATGAATGCATTGATTGCATTTCAAGTGAGATGTCCAAGAGAAAGGGAACGAGGGGAAGAAGCGACGAAGAAAAGAAGTGAATGAAAAAGCATGGCATGACGAGAATGGAGAAATTCGAGATGTTAGAAAGTGCAAAATCTATAATAGCAAAAATCCGAGAGGATTACCTCGTTGTTCTTTGTCTCATAATAATTATTCAGCTTCTGATCTTCCTATACTATTACTTTGACCAATCTAACAAATTGGCTTTAGAATTAATAAAAAACGAAGACGTCAAATCTATCAAAATCGGTATGTCAGGTTTCGAAATTCAAAAGAAATGAGAACAAGCATGGCATGACGAGAATGGAGAAATTCGAGATGTTAGAAGGTGCAAAATCAATGGGTGCCGGAGCTGCTACAATTGCTTCAGCGGGAGCTGCTGTAGGTATCGGAAACGTATTCAGTTCATTAATTCATTCCGTGGCAAGAAATCCATCATTGGCAAAACAGTTATTCGGATATGCAATCCTGGGCTTTGCTCTAACCGAGGCTATTGCCTTGTTCGCATTAATGATGGCCTTTCTGATTCTCTTTGTTTTCTAAGTTTATCCTTTTGAAAGGTGTAGTCTCTCATGGTTATTGGTTATATATATACTCCTCATTCTCAGACCTTCCGTTGTCCACAAAAGATGGTCTAATATTATCCAAGAAAGGATAACTAAAAACAAAGAAACATGACTCCTCTTCTAAGTCTGTTTCTCGCACAACACTGGTGAATCTTCCTGAAAATTTAAATATATTATTAAATTTTTAAAAATTTAAATATCTATAAATTAAAAGATAAATAACTTATTTATCCTTTTCGATAAACCATCCCTTAATGTATGGTTATATATATACTCCTCATTCTCAGACCTTCCGTTGTCCACAAAAGATGGTCTAATATTATCCAAGAAAGGATAACTAAAAACAAAGAAACATGACTCCTCTTCTAAGTCTGTTTCTCGCACAACACTTGTGAATGGTGAATCTGTGATTGACTATCTGTCAATGAAAGTTACGCATGTGCATCGTACTTCAATCAAATAGGAGGGTTTATGTCATTTTGTTGATGCACGGAAAAAATGTGTGCATGTATCTCGCTTTCCGGATTTTTTTTTATTTAAATTAAATAAATATAAAATTTGCCAAAATATATAAAATACAGAATAATTACGTAAACATTTAATCTGTTACATCTTATAAATTCTTCATTTTTTTTTACTTTTTTCAGTGAAACTAATTTCATACATTCTCTCACTTACAACATTAACA
>NC_029791.2:17545769-17546372 GCF_000816755.2 Arachis ipaensis | reverse complement strand
TATATTAATCTATGATTTTATTTATTAAATATATAATTATAATATATATTAGAAAATTTTTAAAATAATATTTTTTTAATTTTTATTTCTATAAAAAATGTTAAATTTTTTATTAGATTTTAGGTCAAACCAAACTTAATAACAAATCAAATTTTAAGTAAGTTAAGTTCAGAATAGTTAACTATATGACACATTTAATCTATTTCTACTCCTAATGTAAATCTTCATTCCTTCAATCAAATAGGAGGGTTTATGGCATACACGCCGATGTTGGTATGTGCAATACTTTTTATTTTATTTTATTTTTGTTTTAATTGTCACTTTTATATATTATCTCTTTTATTAAGATCTTGATATACGGATTTTTTTTAAAGAAAAGATAGAAATAAATAAAAGCAATGGAAAGTATAATTGTACAATTTATATATGTTTGTGCTTATTTTACTTTGTCCAAAACAAAAATATATAATACACATGTTTCCCTCTTCTTTCTTTTTGTTTATTCAAAATATTTTACTAAACTATCAAAAGTATTCATTAAAAATGGATTCATTGACAAAAGTAAAAACAAAATATGAAAATTAACGTGATAATATGTTTATG
>NC_029791.2:17542998-17544478 GCF_000816755.2 Arachis ipaensis | reverse complement strand
AACATATGACAAATGACAAATAAAAAACATGTATACAAAAATTTTAATAAAACTCTTTTACAAAAAATGTATTAGATTTAACCATTTATGTGCCTCTGACAACTTAAATTTTTTTAAAAAATAATATCTCTCTTAACATTTCTTTACGTTGATCAGTTTAGAATTGGATTCTTTTTATTCTAAAAAAAATGAACATATGACAAATAAAAAACATGTATACAAAAATTTTAATAAAACTCTTTTACAAAAAATGTATTAGATTTAACCATTTATGTGCCTCTGACAACTTAAATTTTTTTAAAAAATAATATCTCTCTTAACATTTCTCTTCTTGTTACGTTGATATTTAAAACTACTTTTGAAGTTTTGATTCAAGTCACTAGTCACTATTAAATGTTACCGTTTTAACCCTTTTTTTTTTCAATGAAAAGTTGCCCAACTTTTTCAATCTAATATAAAACCCTACCCCAACCAAACCAAACCAATCCCCAATATTGCTCCCACAAAAAATTTGAACCACGCCAAATCATTCGCTGACAAGTGTGTTTGGAATGTCTAGGCAGTGTCTAGGAGATGAGTAACTCGTTCAAAGTTCAAACGAACGGAATTGCAGCTTTAATTTTTTGGAGGCTCAAATAATTCAAAGAAGAAGAAGGACAAACTTCTTGATGGAGGACGCAATTGTGGCCTTGACGATGCTATATAGTTGGAGTCTCGCACAATTGCAAATTCTGGCCTAACGTTTACTATTTTTTAAAAAAATATTCCTAAGGTTTAATTTTATTTTTAATATTTTTGATTTATTTAATTTTATTTTTAAAATTTTTTATTTGTTTTAAATTTATCCAATTTTGTTTCTAACATTTTCGATTTATTCAATTTTATTTTTAATATTTTTTATTTATTTTAAAATTATCCTAAAAATATTAAATAAAACTAAATATTAAGAATATTTTAATTTAATTCTTTATTAGTTAGTCAATTTTTCTTTTTAATTTCCTAACCACATAATCATCATCAACGTCATGTCATTTTCTCTCATCAACCCTCGTTTCTGATCTCCAGCAAACAGAAACCTATATGAAAGAAAGGAATTATCAAGTCCAGTATATTTCACTCACTAAAATCTTATCTATTTTGTCGGTGAGAATTAAATATAACTTAAATTTTAATTTTTATATGTGATTGTCCGAAAAAGATCCTCTAAAGTGATAATGTTAGTAAAATAGTAAGTAGTAAAGTGTTACTTTAATCACCTTTAAATTTGTAACATTTATTATTTGTGAGCCCTATTATCTTAATCCAAGAATAATAAATGGTGTATTTTTTTCTCTAATGTGATAATATAAGTTTAGAGGAGTCAAATCCGTAATTGTTTTAGATACACCTTAGTTAGTCTTAGATTTGTTACAAAATTAACTTTTAAATTATTATAACTTATATATTTTTTAACTTTATATTTGTTAGTCTTAGATACACC
>NC_029791.2:17538875-17542874 GCF_000816755.2 Arachis ipaensis | reverse complement strand
TATAAATAATAGAAACTAATTATTAAATATTAAATATCAAATATTCAAATAAATTAAAAGTTAAATAAATCAAATATAATGAAACAGTACAATAAAGCCTTAATCACCAAAAATTCTAGTAGTTGTCGTCGTCGTTATTCCCGTGGACCTGCTGAGGCGCCGGAAAAGGCTGTGATGTTCATTTGTGTCCCACCAGCAGCACTGCTGCCACCAACAGCGTCGCTTGTCACTGGCGTGTATTTGAGCCTGGTACACCGCCATCAGCTACTCCATCCGCTGAAGTCACTCCAGCTGCTCCCTCCACTCTAACATGAACTCATCTGTGTCCGTCACTCCTGTAAGGATCTCCTAATACCTCTCCCAAGTCTCGTTCAGCTGCTGAGTTTGTTCGTGAAGGCTCCGGATGAGTTCCTAGGGCCGTCAAAATGGGCCAAACCCATCGGGCCAGCCTGTTTACCCATTTAAATGGACGGGCTTTGCTTCTAAAATTAAGCCCGTTTAAATTTCGGGCTAAACGGGCTGAGCTCAATTAACCTGAAAAAAGATGGGTTAAACGGGCTAGCCCGCGGGCTAAACGGGTGGCCCGTTTATTTTTTTTTATATTTTTTCAAAAAAAAAGTACTTTAGCCGATATTTCTTTCGATCCAACCAGAAAATCTGACCCATTAAATAAAAAATATTATTTTTTAAAGATTTTTTATCTAAAAGTGATATTTTTTGTCAAAATATTTTTCAAAAAATAAAATAAAGGATAAACGGGCCAGCCCGTTTAACCCATCGGGCTGACCATAAATGGTACGGGCTGAAAAATTATGGCCCGCGAATAAAGCGGGCTTAAACGGTCTAGCCCATTTAACCCACGGGATTAACGGGCCGGGCCTAAATGGGTCGGAATAGCCCGTTTGATAGCCCTATGAGTTCCTGCACCTGCAGCCTCAAATCAATGCCTTCTTCGGGATTGATAGCTCGATTGGTGGCAGAGGCGGATGATGGTCTCAATGTGGAGGTACGGAGGCTGCTGGCAAAGAACGACTCCAGTCCGTATACGTGGTTCTTGTACGACTCTGAGGCGATCTCGAGATCGACAACTGAAACAGCAGAACCACTAGCGTCCTTCCTATTTTGCTGAGATTACTGAGTTGCGACCTCCAATCTCTGCGTGTAGGCCTCCTGTGTAACACATGTTATTATGATTAGGACGACAGCTGTACAGTTAATTGAAAATTTTATATTACAAGATCAAATGTTTTCTCACATAATGATCCGCAGACCGCTGATCAGCAAATCTCTCTTTGTTCTCCTTCAAAGTGTGGGTATAATTGAAGGTCTCCGCTAATATCGCATCGCAATCCAATGACTTCGACTACACATGTTGTATTAAAACAATATGTTAAGATCCCTACTAATGATATGTCAAAGAATATAACTATGTTAATAACAAAATTAGTGAAGCTACATACCAGTCTGGCCTTTGTCTTCATGAAGATCTCTGAGCCACCAGTATACTTGGACGATCTGGCCAATACCCTGTTAGCTCTGTTTGTGAGACGCCGATGCCTGAATCCCTCATCGGTCTCCCAGTGAACATACAGAGCCTTCTTGATTTCTAGGTGGAGCCAGGAAGTGAGGTAGTCGTGCCTCTCACGTACATCCTCCAACATCTGTTGCAACTGCCTACCCATTTGATGGTCGTAGATCTTCTCGATGAGGGCGTCGTGCTCCTTGTCCCATATAAAGTTCACCTGCACAAAGAAACTTTAAAATTAGTTAATCAAAATATATCGTATTAAACAAAATAGAAGATATAAACTAGCTAATAAGGTTTGATTATATTAAGTTTTTACTGCCCACTTCTGAAACCATCGCTCTCTAGTCTCAGAGAAGATCTTCTTATAGCTCGGCCATGGATGGTCGTACATTCGCTTGATGATATTGGTCATCTCCTAAGAATGTGCGTTGTTGTTCGGCACAAACCTATCGACAATTCACAAACAACCCAAGATGGCAATATAAATAAAACTTTAGAAGCAAATAATCAAAATTTATAGAGATTTTTTTAGAAGTTTTGGCAGAGTTTCATCTATAACTGGAATTCGCCATACTCTATCCATCAACAATAATCTTAAACAGCACCAACCGTCAACAATCAATGAACAACAATCAATAATCAAGAAGCAACATCTATAAATCTACTAAATTCACTAAACTATAATCAGTAATCAAGAATTAATAATCAGGAGATATATCAAACACTTTCAGCAGTTCAAACTTACAACCCTAAAACTAGAATCAATAATCAAGAATTACTAATCACGATGTATCAAACACTCTCAATAGTTCAAACCTACATCCCTAAATCCACTAAAACTAGAATCAATAATCAAGAATCACTAATCACGATATATCAAACACTTTCAGCATATAAAAGACTTAAAATAGTACTTACGATGTTCCGCCATCAGACCAAATCGTCATCCATACGATGGGAGGTGGTGGAGGGGCGTTAGCTGGCTGGCTTTCGTGAGAGGATTCCAGTGTCGCGGTGTCCATCGCTGGAGGTTGCATCGACAAGACAGTGGGAGCGGACGGAGGCCGCATCGTCGCTGTAGACGCATGGACGTAGTTGGGGTTAGGTTCCATGATGAACGGCTATTCCGATGCACCCGCAATCTGTAACGTCACCGGGGTACCTGGATTAGAGAGAGAGGATGCAGAATTCCCAGGGGTACCGGAGAAACCTTCCCTCTACCACGACCACGACCACTAGGCTGATCCAAAATACCTCTACCTATCATCATGTCTGTAAAGAGCATACTAATTAAAAATGTACTAAACATATTCAAAACATCATTCAAAATGATTAATCAAAATAAACTATGTTAAACTTAGTTAAAAAAATACATTATCCATTGAAATCAAATAAAACAAAAGAGGTAAGTGCATATTTCAACTTCACAAATATTTTTTGCAATATATATTAATACATGTATAATTTTGTCCAATGCAAATAAAAAGTCATCCATAAGTAATTTAAAATGATCTCATATTTGATTTTTTTTAATTTACTGTTATTTTCACTCTTAAAACATATTAAAAATTAATGTGACTTATTATTGGAGTCTTTAATCAACTTGTTGACTATTGCACTGACTATTTATAAAATAAAGAACTACTAGAATGATAGAGAATTAATTATTTAATTACACATAAAATTAGTTTAACCAAAAATTGACCCGTATAAAAATAAGCTTAACTAACCTTACAAACGTTTAGCAATACGTTCATTTGAACAAAATAACTTGAATATATGAAATATATGCATTAATTCACACAAATCAGCATCAATAGCACAATAATGAATAGCGTATTACAGAAATTCAACAGAAAATCAATCAATTTAATTCAAACTCAAAAAACGTAATAGCATGTTGAGCTAATTTTTATAAATTCTCTAACTGATTCTAAATTAAGAACAAATTAAATCAACAATAATAAAAAATATATAATAAAAACTTCACTAAACAACCTAAATAATCAACACAAATCAACAATAATCAACATAAATCCTATTTCACAATGACAAGTAAGCTCAGACCTTAATCCTATTTTAGAAGTTTAGAAGCATTACCTGAAATGAGCTTTAACAGGGGAAGGGTACGATTGAGCAGGAGTTTATGGCCTTCTTCCTCATGCAGCCGCCAAGAAGAATAGTAGCAGGAGAAGAAGAAGAGAAGACGCGGTGGCAGATGTAACACCCTATCATCCTAAACCTTACCTCTAGCCATAAAGCAAAGGACGACAAAACGCCACAACAATTCTAAAACTCATACGATCATATATAATCAAGGAATATAATACACTAGAAGTCCGATGAAAGAATAAAAGCTTAAAGACGCAGAAAACAGAGATACAAAAGCGCGAGATATTCACACACGATAACTAAAGCGCAAAGGTAAGAAGAAGAGATTATGGAAACAAGATAAAAAAGGTATATATATA
>NC_029791.2:17528521-17538844 GCF_000816755.2 Arachis ipaensis | reverse complement strand
AGGAAAACCAATCACAGTCTACGGAGTTTAGGCTAACTAGTTAAAATAGATACAACAGAATTTTTGAAAGTTAAAACGGATACATCCTGACTCTCAAAATTTAAGCCTCTAAGGCAACAAGTACAATAATCAAAAGTGAGAGAATAACTATAGCAAAATAAACAAAAGACAAAAGCGAGCCATTCTCCGATCTATCACTATCTGCAAATTCACTGAGGTGGGTTGCGACCTGCATCTGAAAAATAATAACAACATATGGTATGAGAACCGGAGATTCTTAGTATAGTAACAGTGCCCAATAGATAAGATATAAGGTTCCGGAAAGCCAAAGGCAATCCTAGAACTTCAAACCAATATAAAGATTCAACTTATAATAAAAATTTAACCCATAAAAAGGTTATCTAACTTAGGGGATTCCTAAACTAACAGATCACCGCTGTCCCACAGCCTTCGCCAACCTATTCTCCATGCGATCCCATCACCATCGCCTACTAATCTTCTTCAATTCTAACAGAAAACACAAGTAGTACAAGCAGGTAAAACACAAGTAATATACATATATAGCAGGTAGTTCAATTAGCAATTAAACATGTTATATAAGTTGGCACAATGCAAGTAAAAAAAGCAAACAATCACATAAGAATGCATATGATGAATGCTTATCCTATTGGTCATGATATCACTTGTTGGTTCAACAGCCAACCCGACACATCCCCTTGGGATGTTGCCTTTCGGTCACAAATAATGAGGGTTCTAGGGATATAGTGCCTGACACACTATCCAGGGATATAGTGCCCGACACACTCTTATGACTCGAAAGGATGCGAGTGGGATACTCTGCCTCAGACCTCACATCTGAATATAAGTGGGATTAACCACCGTCATTACGCCGGCGTCGCAACCTCGACAAGTGAGATTAACCATCGTCCTAGCCAGGCGCATAGCGACTTACCAATCATGGCACATAAGAAATATATATCCAATTCAGTGAAGACTTCTCATTCTCATCAGTTTCATCAATCTCAATCTTTCATTTTCTCAGTTCATCATCAACGCAACACTCCGCCAACTCGCTCTAGTTATTCCATCCACAGAACTTCCCAAGCATAAGTCACCGTCTCTAACTCACAACAGAAAATACCCATTTAAATTCACTTATTGTGCTCTCCCTTGTTTCAAAGCCTAAATACTAGCTAGTGGATCTTAAACAAGTGTTACAAAAGTTTATAATCTTGTCGGGGTCTTTAAATAGTTAAAAATAGGATTTTTGGGAAAAACAGGGCTTGTGAGTACGCATCAAAGCTGTGCGTACGCACGCACTAGACAGCTTTTCCTAGCCTATGCTATGCAAAACTTGCAAAATTTTCAAGGTGTGCGTATGCACACCCCCTCGTGCATCACAACACACGCTCTAGTCTATGCGAGCGCACGATAGTGTGTGTGGGCACACAAACCAGAATTTTTAGTTTTTTGCGACATTATAGAGTTCAGTTTTTTATATTGAATTTTCGACGTTTATAATTTTCTCTACAAAAATCCAATTTCACTTATCTTTATACCGTTTTACAGCTCTCACAACTGTCTTTAATTTGAATAAAGTTCAATCAATTCCAAACTCCGAGGGTAAATTTATAGCCCGTCGAAGTTGGTTAAAAATAAGATTTTACCAAATTTGTCAAATCCTCAAAGTACCAAATCTCCCCAACCAAATCAATTTAATCACATCCCAACAATATCAAAACAACCCAAAAATCTATACCAAATATTCCTCAACCATTTCTCAATCATTCAACTATCTAAACCATTCAATTCTCACCTCATCAACTCATTCAAAGTTCTCAATTCAGCATAACTCATATCAATACTCATTAATTTCCCTAAATCCTCATCAACACTATTATCATCACAATCATCAACAAACATCATCCACCATTAGCCATATCCATCAAAATTATTATTCATCAATTCATCATCATCAAAACTCATAATCATCATCAATTGTTATCAACATCAATAATCATCATAACTCCTTATCAACATCAACAATTATAATAAATTATTATCAACATTAACTTCATGTCACCACAACAAATTCAACAAAAATTAACCAAACTCATGCAATTCATTCAATTCAATCATATCCTAAGGTCTACTAGCCTAAGTTGCTCACAACATTACATATTATTTAAAGAAAATCGAAACCATACCTTGGCCAATTTCTATACAAGCATAAAAATCACTGAAAATAGTCTCCTCCTCACAAGCCTTCAAGCTTAGCCACCAAAATCAACAAGAATTCCAAGCTAATTGATACAAATCACCAAGAATCAATCCTAGGATTTAACAGATTGACAAACCACAAGGATTAAGAGATTTCTTACCTTATCCACTGTGGATTGAGATAAAACCCAATAATTACTCATTGCTAGATAGCACCTAAATAACCAAAATCACAAAATTTTTTCAATAACCAAACCCAAAAATACAAAAATCTATAGTGCAGAGAACTAGAGCATGGATTTCAAGATTCTTATTACTTTGTTTAGATAGAATCGAAGAGCTCGGTAAGAGCTTCGCATAGCCACAAATGGCACGTAAATCGAAACTCTGTAGCTCAAGATATGAGCGATTGAAGATTGGGGTGAAAAGTAGTGTTAGGGTTCTCCTTTCCCTTCTAACTCAGCTGCCCCCCCTCTCTTTGTTTGATGAATATGGCTGAAATAGCCTCATTAAAAGGTATATATACATTAAGCTTGAGCCCAACTTAGGTCTGGTCCAACTGTTTATCATTTTAGGTTTGTTTGACCTAACTTCGGGCCAAAACCTTTAGAATAAGTGACCGATTTTCAATTCTAAATATTTTTCTAAGTTTTTTTGTAGTTTTGATTTCTCTTATACAGTACCAGAAAGACTTAAGCTAGTACTTCCGGCTAAGTTATTGGTACGCATTTTTACGTATTTTCACAGAAAATACATTTTTCCACTCAGAAAAATATGTTGAATTCAAATATCATCTTTAAATTTTATAATTAATATTTCTAAATTTTTGAACTTATTCTGAACAATTAAATCTTTATTTTCTCATTCACATTATCGGACAGACTTAAACCGGTACTGCTGACTAAATCATCAGTACACTTTTTTCACAATTTTTTGCATAAAAATACGTTTTTCCCACTCAGAAAAATCTGCTGAATTCAAATTTCACCTTTAAATTTTCTAATTAATATTTCTAAATTTTTGAACTTATTCTGGACAATTAAATTATTATTTTATTTTAATTAATTAGTTAATTAAACTTTCGGTACTTACAACAGAAGCAGCGACAGAAGCATTTGTAGCAGCAGTGGCAGCAGAATAGTGAGGTTGCTAACGGTGAGGTGTTGCCGGAGAGGAGAGGAGGTGGCTAACAGTGAGGTGTTAACGGAGAGGAAAGATGAGAGAGTTAAAGAGAGACTAGGAGGCAAGAGGTTAGAGAGAGAGAGAGAGAGAAATTCGAAATGATAGGAAAGAAGATTCACGGTTTGAATTTAGGACAAGATTACCGTCGAATTTTTCGGCGGTTAAATCCGACGGTAACACATTGTGGATCACCAAAACGCAGCGTTCCACTAAAGGTGTTTATTGTCGAAAAGATCCGACGGTAAATTCGATGCTAAATTTTTCTCCTATCTTTCTTGTCTTTCTGTCATTTATTACCGGCGAATTTACCATCGGAATTGAAACTCCACCAGTTATGCTTTCAGCTGATGAATTCAACACTGAAACCCCCCGGTAAATCTACCAGTGAAGCCGCCTCAAATGTCCGTCACTAAATCCGACAGTATTCAGCACCTTTCTTGTAATGTTGGTAGATGTTAATTGAATTGAGCTGGCGACTAATGTAAATATAAGTTTGGAGTGTTGCATTTCAGATGTCACCAAGAGTTTATTGATATATTTGGTTTGGCTCAGGTTAACATGAGTTGGTAAATAGTGTGTGGATTCAATGCCTCAGAAAAAATTTACATATCTCAAATCTTTAAGTAAGAAAGTAGAATGAAGCTGAGTAATTGTATTTTATACCCCATTTTTATTGCTACTCATGACCAACATATCATCCACATATATTAGAATATATGTGACATTAGAACCTAAAATCCTAGTAAAATAAAGAGGGACCTGAATGAGTGCATGAAAAAATAAATTTTGATAAAGTAGAAGTTAGAGTGAGATACCATGCATGCAGGGTTTGCTTCAAGTTATAAAGTGTTTTATTTAATTTACATACTAGATTAGGATTAGAGTATTGAAAGCCTGACGGTTGACTCATATATATTTTTTTATGTAGAGTGTCATTTGAGAAAGCATTATGAAAGTCATATTACTTGATGCGCCAACCCTTAGACAAAGTTAAAGTTAAGACAAGTCTAATTATTAAAGGTTTAATAATTGGTGAATATACTTAATCAAAATTAATACTAGCTACTTGCTTAATCCCTCTAGCAACCCAGCATGCCTTGTTTCTAATTATCCAACCCCTCAAGTTCTTTTCTACCTCAAACACCTTACTACAACTAATGGTATTGACATTGGGTGAAAGTTCAATAAGAGTTCATGTTTTGTGGTAAACCAAAGCTCTATATTCAAAAAACATAGCATATTTCTAATGTTTGGATTATAGAGCAGTCTTAATAGTTTTAGAAATTATAGAAGAAGACTTAAAATTGGAAGAGGAAGTGACAACATGGAATGCCTTGGGTTTCAAGTTATCCATTTTAGATCTAGTAAGCATAGGATGACTATTAGGAGCATTCAAATTAGGTGAGGATAAAGGTAATGAAATTTTAACAGTAAAAATAAGGATGGTTGGATCATTAATGGATGAAGGTGGGGCAAAATTTGATTGTATATGATGAGTTTGGAAAACTCTAAATTAAATTGATGATGATCAAACATTATTAACAGCAAAATTATTAATCTAATCTATATATGTTAATTAAATTAATTTTGCTGTGCAGGGTTTACTTGGGCCGAAAAAATAATTCTGGTGCAAGTCCAATCACATTCAGCCTTTAGTTTTGATAATATATGATGAATATGACTGAATTGATTTTGTTATGTTACTTGGGCCAACTTAATCAAACTGAAAATGCTTTCCTATGTGTTTTATGCATGATCCAAAAATTCATCAGGAAAGCAAATGTTACCAATTGGGCCAGATTAAATTTTGTTGCTACCAAGCCCAATATTATTTTTGATGAATGTTTCCAAGCTTGATCTGAAACCAAGTTAAAAAGAAAACAAGTTGGCTCCATGCTTTCAACGGATTCCATTTCCTTATTAGAGATGGATTTCAAAACTTAATTACTAGCATTGGAAACATGAGAGAGAATTTGACATTGATTTGATTGAAGGCATCATTGCTACACGCCACTCTAAGGGAAGTAAAAGCAAGTTATTTTCAATTAATTTGTTTAATCACTTTGAATTGCTTTTCTTCAGATTCTCTCTTCTCTCTCATTCTTTCTTCTTTTTCGGTCATTGTCCAGGAAATAATGGAAGCTATGTTCAGCTACCAAAAGAAAGAAGGAGCTGCATGCAACAAGACCATCAAGCTAATGATGGCAAGAAAATATACTAAAATAAAAATGAGCTGTGGCTGAGATTGTCATCAAATATGGATAGATTTGGTGAGGTAATCTTGGGTTCTTCATGCTCAAAAAGGAAGAAGAAGATCTCGGCCAGCAAGGTGAGATTCTTGGAGGCATGGCTTGTCTTTGATTCTACTCAACCACCACAGGAAGTAGCTAGAGTGGCGAAGTGATGGTAGAGGCAGAGATTGAAGCAGATGAAGTCATCATCATCATGAAGCATCAAGGGCCAAAAATCCATCTTGGAGAGCAAGCCAAGGATGGAGAGCTCGGATTGATGAAGAGTGATGACCAAGGAAGGACTAGAGGTAATTGCATGTTGGTTATTGCATGGTTATCTCTTCTCTCTCTGTGTGGCCGAACCGGTTTCTTGAAGGAAGAAGAAGTTGGCTTGGGTTTTTGGCTTCAAGTGTGGAGGCTTCTCTCTTCTATAAAAAGGGAGAACATCCATTGTTTGGAGTAAGGAGTTAGAAGTAAGCAGTGAGAGTGCAAGGCACAGGATTCTCAGAGCTACCTAAGCTTACAGTTTTTCTTCTCCTTCAATGTATTCTGTTTAGTATTTTTCTATTTAATTTTGTCATGTCTTGAGTCTCATGGAAAAAGGCAAACAGTGAGGTTTGTATAAAAAAGTCATAGAGCGGAAAAAGGCAGAGAGTGCAAAATTAAAAGAAAAAGCCATAGATGTCTTAGAGTTCCTTTGTTCATCTATGTTGTGTTTCATGATTCTGTGAGAATCCCCTTGTAAGTTGGGTTAGCACTTTACAGTTTGTAATCAGGTTGATTATAGTGAAATTCCATCATTGTTGTGATGGAGACTGGATGTAGGCAGCACTGCACTTAGCAGCTGAACCAGGATATATCTGGGTGTAATCTTCCTTCTCTCCTACTCCATTTCTGTTATCTACTGCACAGGAGCAAAAACCAAAAATGTCTCGTGCCAAGTGCCGAGACAAAATGAAAAAGTCTCGTGGCTAGGGACGAGCTAAAACAGAAAAGTCTCCTCTAAGTCCAGCAAGTATTAGCAAGCAAAAAGGGGGCTAAGATTCAACCCCCCTTCTTTTAGCCACTGAAACCATCAGTATAGTATGATCAGTGTGATGAGAAGGTTTAGAAGTAATGGAGGGAGGAGATTCATGTTCATCATTTACAATGTGATCTAAACAAGGTTAAGTAGAACAAGTAGGATTAGTTGGTTCAGTGTAGAAATGGAAATAGGGTGGGTAGGGCTGACAACACTTTTAGCCTATTCTGGACAAAATACAAGCCAAGTTGTCTAGCCATAGCAATAAGACATTTTCTCTAGTGAGTAGATGAACCCTTGTTCAGTTAGTTCTTTCCTCTATCCCAAGTTACACAATGCAAACCATGAAGATTCTAAAAGAATTTTACAATCAAATTGATAAAGTTTGTAGAAAATTTTTTTGGAGGGCTAATTTTGAAAAAAGATCCATCACATCAACTAGGATACTATTTGTAGCCTAAAGAACTTGGTGGACTAGGATTATGCAAGGTCATGAGGCCAAATACGACTGCGAGGATAACCCTATTCCTAAAGTGATAAAGAGAATGAACAGTTCAGATGCGTAGAGAGGAATTGCTAAAGTTTAGAATCAATTTCAGCAGAAAAAGAAAATGAACAGTTCAGATGCGTGGAGAGGAATTGTTAAAGTTTAAAATCAATTTCAACAGAATCTTATCTGGAAGATTTGGGGGAAAGAATCAAGATTTAGAAGGATCATTGGATCCCAGAAATAACTAACTTGAGTGAGCTTTTGTTAATTCAGATCAGTGAGGACAAAGAAAACAAGAGCTTAGGGAGTTATGCTACACCCAAGGGAGATTGGGACTGGGGTAAGTTATCTCAGTTTGTCCCAAAGAAGATAACGGACTTGATTCACACTCTAAAAGTCCCATACCCAGCTCTAGGACAAGATTTTATAACCTGACTGCCAGACTCTCAAAGTAAATTTTCAATCAAATCAGCATATGAAACATACTATGTGAAAGATAATGATCAAGAGCACAACTTTAAAATATGTTGACAAGTAAGAATTCCTCAAAGATTAAAATCCTTCTCTTGGCTTCTTAGTCATAATGCACTTTTAACAAATGCTAAAAGGAAGAGCAGAGGATTTACCAAAATGGTTGCTTCCCTAGATATCCGAATATTGAAGAGAGCTTGCTCCATGTGTTGAGGGATTACCCTTACATCTGAAGCTTTCGGAGTTGTGATGCATGAGAATCTTTAGTTGTTTTTAGTTATTATTTCTTTGAATAAAGTTGGTGATTTCCTTAACTATATTAAGATTCTTATGCTTTTAGTCAATATTTTTTGGAGTTTCTTTGAGCTTTGATTTATGTAGAAAAGTATTAAAAACTTAAAAAAAAAAAAAAGGATAAGGAGGAACCAAGAATTGAAGACAAGTACAAAGAGAATTTGTGGATACTATCAACCCTGACCTCCTTACACTCCAACGTGCATAATTTAAGCTATAGAGGTTCAAATGATGCGGTTCTAGCAGCATTAGAAAGTCAACTTCTAGAGCTTTCTAATGATATACAATAGTCTATAACTTCTCTCTGGCTTCACGGCGTTAAACGCCGTGACATCGGTGCTAAACACCAAACCGCGTCCCACTACTCATTCTTCTTGGGAGGAGCGGCACTGAACGCCAAGAAAATGGCGCTAAATGCCATACTCGCAGCCCAGAACCCAAAAAATCATTATTAATGATAAGATTTGATTGTCAAAAAAGGGAGATACGTTTGGATGCTGGGAATAAAAGATTTTGCTTTAAAAAGGGGAAGGAAGCAACACATAAGGGAGCTCCTCTCTTCTCTTCTTTGTTTTTTGTTTTAGGTTTTACATTAGAATTAGGATTTGAATTTGCTACACTATAAGCAACTAAACCTCCATTGTTAAGGTTAGGAGCTCTGTTCATCTTTTTATAGATTATTAATCTAAGTATTTTATTTTATATAAGGTTTATGCTTTGATTTATTTCATGATTGAGTTTTTATTTTTCATCCCTAAAGATTTAGAATTGTTGGGAAATATTCTAACTCCATCTTCAATTCTAAATATTGTTTTGAAAACAATTAATATTTGAATTAGCTTGAAAACTCTTTCTCACTACTTTTTTATTTAACTAGGAATAGTTTTAAAGAGTGCGCGACACTTTGTAAGTTTCAGTTATTTAGGACTAACTTGGATAAGTGACATATAATTCAACATAAGGACTATTCTTGAATCTTACTTGAAACTGAATCATAATTGTGCTTCACCTCTTTTTCTTAAGTAATTGACTAAGAAATTAGCGGTTAATTAGGTTAAAGAGAAATTGAATTGCCAAGGAATTGGAATTTGATTATTTTTTATTCGTCATGATTAATCTTTGCATACCTCATCTAAATAGACACAATGATTATTTTTCTTAAGAGTGAACATCTCTAATACCTTAACTATCTTTATCATATTACTTTCTTAACCAATTTTAGTGTGTTCTTGTTTAATTCTCTGTTTTCATGTTATTTACTATTGAAACCCTTATTTTTTATTGTCTGACTATAATAATCAATTGACCATTGCTTGCTGAATCTATTAATTCTCGTGGGAACGATAACCCACTCCCGCTACTTGATACGATTTGGTGCACTTGCCGGTAATTTGTGATTTGAAAATTCCGCATCAAATAGCAACTCGACTAGGGACCCTCAGGACCCCTTTTTTAGTCAAAACTTCCAGAATTGGCTCAAAGAGAACCTGAGCAAAGCCTCTTGCATAAACTATGGGACTCCATGGCCCACCTTCTTCCTCACTATATGCAACATCATTTGGAGAAAGTGGAATAAGTTAATCTTCAGACAAGAGAATAACCCATTTCAGCAAGTTACTGCGGAAGTAAAAGGATAGCAAAAAATTACAATGAAGTTCTTGACCTCGCCAAACAAAGCAGCTGGAAACTTAGACCAACAACGTCCATTCTGATAGAGTGGAAACTGCCGAAGAAAGGTTGTAACAATATTAATGTGGATGGGTCAATGCTCCAAGCCTCCAATTTGTGTTCCTATGGAGGAATCATCAAAAACTCAAATATCATGATACTGGCCGGGTTTATGATGAATATTGGGAAAGTAACGATTAAAGAAGCTGAGTTATGATCAATTTACCTGTGTTTAAAGATTGCTAGCGACATGGGTCTAAACTGGATCAAGCTCGAAACTAACTCCACTTACACTGTTAGGTTACTAGAGAATAATCCACCCCCCATTCATGGCAACATCTCTCTCATTTGAACAGTAAAGGATCTTCAAGCTAAACCAAGAGAGTTCAACATCAGCCATACTTTGTGAGAAGCAAACTTCAATGCTGATGCCTTGGCGAAGCCTGCACATGATCTCCAGGCAGGTCTTCACCTTTTTGCGGACCCTCCCCTTTCTTGTCTCCATTTCTAAAAGCAGATAGAAGAAATGTTACGTTTGGTAGAGTTATAAGAAAGTAGTATATTTTTTGTTTTTGGGCCATTTAGCCCCCTTCACCATAAAAAAAAGTATATTGCCGAATGTATTTATTTATTTTAAATTCATTCATTATGATCATAAATCATTTTAAGATGTAATTTTTCATTTGTATTTTTATTTTATTTTTAAATTTAAATTTTTATTATAAATTATATATTTAGTTAGTTGT
>NC_029791.2:17524617-17528501 GCF_000816755.2 Arachis ipaensis | reverse complement strand
TTAGTTGTGACCAATTCAACTAGTGATTTCGTGATTGAACTATAGGTAACTATCCAATTATCTATGTTGACGATGTCTTAGTCATAAGAAATAATCAACAAGCCATTTCTTTTTTAATGTTTAAATTAAATGAAATTTTTGTTCTTAAAACTCTTGGAAATTTTAACTATTTTTTTGGTATTGAAGTAACAAAATTAGAATCTAGTTCTTATAATCTCTCTTAAGAAAAATATATTTGAGAATTATTTCATAGGATTGATATGGCAGATGTTAGACCTATTCCAATCCCAATGACCACTTCTGAGAAATTGTCCCAGCATGGCTCAGAGTCTCATTCTGATCCCTCACAATATCGATCCATTGTGGAAGTATTGTAGTATTGTATTTTAACTCGTCTTGAGATTGCTTTTTCAGTGAACAAAATGAGTCAATACATGCATAATTCCTTGGTAACTCATTGAAAATCAGTCAAGCGAATCCTTCGCTACTTATCAGGTAGTATTGACTAAGAAATTCTCTTTAATCCTTCTACTCATTCCGCATATTTGGTTTGCAAATGTAAACTATGGCTCGGATGTAGATGATCGACGTTTCACCTCTAGTTATTGTGTTGTTTTATCGATTTTTAGCAAATCAAAAGTGGTTCGATTCTAATGGTCTGGGAGCGAAACCTACTCCTCTTTTACAGGTACCAGTTTTTCTATAAGTGCATCAAAGACCTTCGAATTAGACAAGAATTAAAGGAAAAGACTAGAAAAGTGTAAAATAAAGGCTTTGAAAGTAAAATTGACTGGAACTGAAATGGTTTGCATTGAATTTAAACAAAGCGATAAAAATGCCTCTGATTAAATCAAAGGACTTTTGACTTGAAAATTAAAGGTACTGAAATGTAAATATGACAATAAAATTGAAAGATGCTTTAGAGATAAATTGAACAGAAAAAGTAGAGTTTGCTAAAATTGTAAATCGAAAAAAAAAAAGATGGAAGGAACCCTACAGAAATCGAACTCGAACGCAGACTTAGAAATTCGCTGGGATATGAGTGTGCTTGAGTGTATTTCTGAAGAAAAGTTCCAACCTTGGTTCCTTAGTACTTTCTAATATTTATAGCCTTTTTCCATAACCGACTATTAATGACATGATGCCCCCTTGTGTGCGAAAATTTGGGTAACTGTTCCCGCTCTTCTGCCCAAACGTGTGACAGTTACTGAAAATTCCTTTAACTCGAAAAAAACCTTCGATCTTCCTCATTCGAGTAGCTATTCGATTTACTATGTCCATCGAATCTTTGCCAAGTAGTTTTCCACTCGATGCCTTCACGTGGATCCCTTTTGATCTCAACTTCCATTTCGAAACTTTATTAACATCTGGAATCATCTCAACCTTCGAATATAATTATTTCTTAATAACAAATTTCCCCCTAGGATTAACGTATTTATTTTCGAAGTAACTCCTCGGAAGATGAAACACTTAATCCTAATTCAATCTTTAATCATGGTTTATTGGGAATTACCTTAATTGGCCATAATTACCGTTTACTTTCTCCATCAAATTTGACCCGTTTGACACGTCTCCCACGATTCATAGTCTCTCTCTTTACCACTTCGCCTTCTTCGCGAAGTTACCTCTTTTCTCTGAATATTCTCTATGACAATGGTTAGGAAGCAAACCCTATTTAAATTAAACTCCCCCTATTGTCTTTTTCTTTTCTTGAATCTTTGTTCCCTGAAACCTTGCATTCTATTCCATTCCACAACTGCCATTTTTATCTTTCACTTTTCTCCTTGTTCATTAATGGCTTTCTCATCTTCTCAAGCTACTGCTCAAGATAAGGGCAAGGGTCCAACAACCCAACAACTGGCTCCTTCGTCTTTTCACATCTTGAACCAAATCAATGATGAAATCATTGGAGACCCTCAACTTCAAATTGAAGACCCCAGAATCCTTATCCCCTTCATCATAAGTGACAAAACTCACCGTTTCGTTGGTCCTATTGACAACTTAGAAAGGGAAAACAGGTGGCTTCATCTCTTCTCAAATGCCCAAGGGGAAGATTTACTGATTAGTCAAGACCTCGACATCTCTTTCTTCACCAATCCTAAAACACTCTTTAGAAACAACTCTTTAGAAACAACCCTAAAGTCACCCAACGAGGAACTGATTTTATGGCTTGGCACAGACGTCTCACACTGGAGAAAAATGCTGCATGGGGTGCTCTTGGAATTCAAGATCTCCTTCGACTCTCTCATTTTGCACCCTCGACGCATCCTTGGATGATTGGGGCTGTGACTCATTTCTGGAACAGAACCACCAACAACTTTCACCTTCCCTGTTGGATGATTGGTATGTCACTCCTTGATGTAGCTGCTATCACAGGGCTTCCAATAAGCTCCCCTGAATTTACCTCTGATATGATTCCTGAGCGACAATACAAAATAGGTTCTATGACTTCTTACGGTGAATTTATTGCCCACCATATGGGTGCAGACAATGAACCTGTAACGGATGATGAACACGTGGCATTTTTATTTTATTGGCTAAACACCATAGTCTTCTCCTCTCGAAGTATCCAAATGCAGAAGCTTTTTTATCCCCTTTCCGCTCTTTTGCATGAGGGAAAAAACTTCAATTTAGCGAAGCTGCTTCTAGGATATATTTTCGAAGAACTTGGCTAGTTTGTCAATTGCTTTCGAAAAAACTTCCTGATTAGCACAGGTGGTCCTCTCTGACTTCTCCAACTCTGGTTGAATGCCGTTTTCAAAAAATTCATGATAAAACCTAGAGATGGTGCATCTGATAAGCAACACATTGAGGGTTTTCGATTGGCTACTTTCAAGCCACACTTCCCAACGGCTCAGTCGGATGAAGATCGATTCTGGGTTGTTTTCTCTCTTTTCCATTCCTGTAAAAACTTCAATAATGATGACCTCAATTTCACTCCCTTTTTATGTCGCAATTGTGGTCCTGCCTGGCTTGAACGTCTCCTCTTCCCCAATGATAATCAAGAGGACAAAATTGCCAAAAGGATTTAGGCAAACTTATTGGCTGTCCAAGAGATCCCAACAGGGCTGCCACAACACAAAAAGGAACATTTCAAGGCCACTATTTATGCTCCTCATTATGCAGCCAGACAACTAGATTTTTCTCAGGCTATTCCAACTCCACTCCCCAAAAATAGCAAGCGTCTTTGCCATGTCACCCTAGTTTTGAAGGAAGCACTCGACACTTGTCTCTCTTCGAACCAACAACAAAAATGGGCTACCAATATCTCATTTATGAACGTAGTTCATTTATTACCAAATCTTGCTTTGATTGGTGGACTACATACTACTCTAAGTATAGTCGCACCCTTGAGGAGATTAAGAATTCTGCCACTCGAATTGCATCTACTGCTGAAGGCTCTCCAAAAACTCTTTGAAAAGAAAAACTAAAACCACTACATCTTCGAGACAACCTCAGAGAAAGAGTCAACAGACTTCCGCAAGAACTTCTAGAAGGGTATATAGTCCAATTTGATTTCTTAGAAATTACATTTGTTTGAACTTGTCTTGATCTCAATTCTTTTCATTAGCTCTTCTGAAGCTAATGAATCTTCAATTAAAAATCTTACTGCTACCTTCATAGACTCGGATGATGATGATGAAGCTGATCCAGCTTCTCAATTGATTCAAAGAAAAAGACAACCCATTCTGGTAAACCTATTTTGTCTTTTCGAATATATTAAATCTATCAAACTATGCCCAACGATTTTATGTGCTTATTTCAGCTTGAGACCACTGCCCAATCAACTTCTTCTTCTATTGTCCCTGATCAATCCACACAATAAAATCAGCCAAGGCCAGAACAACAAGGATCTCATTCATCAGCCCAAACCATTGCATCTG
>NC_029791.2:17490946-17524586 GCF_000816755.2 Arachis ipaensis | reverse complement strand
CCCCAATTTTGACTGAAACATAAGTGGTTGATTTATTAGAGGAACAACATTCACCATCTCAGACTGCAAACATCGAACACTTTCTTTCATCGGTTTAGGATGGGGCTTCTACTAGATCCCAAGTGGCTCCTGACTCTAACTCTCCTTCTTGAATTCTGGAATCCAATTCCGATTCACCTTCTCGAGTGCCAAAACCCATTGCTCCTGAATCCGATTCACCTACCTGAATTCCAAAAACTGTCCCTTCACCACAAAAATCATTCAGTCTGCCCAAGGATGCCGGACTTTCAACTCCTCATGACTTGGGACCACCTTATGGAACTCTTAGAATGATCCCCAACCAAATGACAATAATCTAATTAGGTTGGTTAATGCCTTAAACCAACTTGTTCAAGAAGACAAGGTGCCCATTTCCACTCCAACACCTACAGGACCTTCAGCATCCAGTCTCCCTCTCGAACTAGATGAAAGTGCTCGCAACCAATTGATCACTCTTCTTTGATTCCTATCACATTCTCTCCTTGAATGGACCAATCCATCAGGCTTGCAACCAATTCTTTCTGAGATTCTAGGTTCTTCCCTTGAGTTTCAAGTTCCAGCTCAGCATTCTGCCATAGTCAAGAAATTCATAAAGACTACCAATGATTATGTTGCTGCCCAAAATAAGTTACAAGAGATTAAGGAGAAAGCGACCACAATCATCTATAAAACAGAGGAATATAATGCAGCTCTTCAACCAATGAAAGATTCTTGCGAAGAATTTAGTCTAAGAATCTTTCAAGCCTTTACTGCTCGAGCCTATCATGTCAAAGAAGAAGAAAAACTTGAAGTAGAATTAACTCGGATCAACTAAAGGCTTGCCATGGTTGGAGAGAGTAAAGCTATTATAAATCTACCTCTGGCCACTGCTCAACGCAAGCAACAGCAACTTTTCAAGGAGATATATACCATTGAAGCCGAACAAGAGGAGTGCGCAAAGCAATTCAAAAAAATTCAACATGAAGAGTATGAGCAGACTGAAAAACTCTCAGCCCTAGACAGTGAGAGAATTCAACTGTATTCTGACTTGGCCAAGCTCCTAGCAGCTTTTATTTCTCCACCTTATGATATCAATATTTGTAATGACATCCTTTTTATCTCCAAACTTATGCATTTTAGTTTTGATTTATCAAACAATGGTATTGCTTCAAGTACTTTTCATTTATCGATTTGACTACATTTCCAGATTCGATATCTTTGATTCGATAATTTCCGGAGTATAATTCAATTATTTGAAAAGGCCCCTCCCAAGTATGGGACCATTTGCCAAGAACCCTCGATTTCTTTTCCATTGGCAAAATAACTTTCAAAACCAACTCTCCTATACTGAAGCATTTTTCTTTTACTCAACGGTTATAACTTCGAGCAATACTTTCTTTTTGCCGAATCATATTTTCAAGCGCCGATATACGCCCTGAGTCTAAATCATTTAACTCATCGAACATTGCATTCCAACAATCGTCAATAGAAAAATCATCTTGCTTTAATACTCTCAAAGTATTAAGATTGATCTCTAATGGTAACACAGCATCATGTCCATATACTAAATTATAAGGGGAGGTACCTATCTTGATCAAAATTTTATTTGCCGCCTCAACTTGTCCATTGGCCTGTGCATAATAAGGGGTTGAAGTAACCATATTAATATTTTTTGAAGCTGCAAAATTTTTAATTCGCTAACCAGTAAATATAGTTCCTTGGTCAGTACTCAATGTTTGAGGAATTCCAAATCGATGGATTATATGTTTCTCAATAAAATCTATTATTTCATTTTGCTGAGCCTCTATTAAAGGAACTGCTTCGACCTACTTCGTAAAATAATCTATTGCTACCAGAATAAATTTATGATGTTTCGATAAAGGGGTGTATCAATCCAATTAAGTCCAGAGCCAAACCTTTAAACGGCCATGGCTTAATGATCGAACGCAACTCAGACACTGGGATCTGTTGTATTGCCCCATGTCGTTGACATTCTTGACATGCTTTTGCATAATCAATATAGTCTTTGATCATGGAGGGCCAATAGACATGATTTCGACATAGTACCCATTTCATTTTAATCTCAACTTGATGAACACCACATATTTCTTCATGAACTTCTCCTAAAGCAGTATTTTTATCTACTTGACTTAAGCATCTCGAAAAGCTCCCGTCGATTCCTTTCTTATACAGCTCATCAGCCATCAAGACAAAATTCATTGCTCGTAATTTTGTCTTTCTATCAACTTGTATACTAGGATTTCTCAAATACTCAGTAATATGTTTCCTCCAATCATCATCTTCCCATTCATCCACACACAAAGCCTCTCTTTCATCCACAAGCACTAATATTTGACGAATATTTGCCAATTTTCTCAGTGTTTCTGGGCCTATTCTATATCTTGAAGCTATTTGGGTCAACTCGTTAGTAATTTCATTCTGGATCCTCAGGATATGGACCAATGAAACTTTTCGAAAGGACGTTAACAACTCCTAAGCCGTTGCCAAATATTTGCAACTTCTCACTGTTATACTTGAACTCTTTCGATAGCTGTTTCAAGACTAATTAAGAATCCCCTAAGATCTGGACTTCTAGAGCCCCTTTTCCAATCAAAATTTCAAGGCCTAAAATTAAAGCTTCATATTCTACCATATTATTTGAGCAAGGATATTTTAGCTTAAACATAAATTCCGATGGAATTCCTTCTGGTGAAATAATAAGAATTCCTACCCCTGCACCATCTTTGTGCTTCGATCCATCGAAATATAACTTGCAGTAATTGACTTTAATATCGAGCACCTTTTCCCCCTGGATATTCAAATTATTCGAATTATCAACTAAAAAATTTGCAATGACTTGACCTTTTACAGCCTTTGCTAGAACGTATTGTAAATCGAACTCTGTCAGAGCTAACATCCACTTCCCCAAACGACCTCGCAACATTGGAGAACTCAACATATATTTGACAAGGTCAGTTTGTGCAATAATTTTCACAGGCTTGGCCACCATATAACACTTTAATTTCGTGCACGCATAGTATAAAGACAAATACAATCTTTCTATTGATGAATACCTTGTCTCGATATTGGTCAATACTCGACTAAGGTAATAAATGGCCCATTCATATCCATTCTCATCATCTTGGACTAACATACACCCAATTGTGTTTGTAGAGGCAACAATGTACAATTTCAAAGGCTCATGTGGGCGAATATTCGCCATTATTGGAGCTTTGGACAAATAAGTCTATATTGACTCGAAAGTCTATTGATGCCCATTTGTCGATTCGAACTGCGAATCATTCTTTAATTTTACTAAAGGTGCAAACACTCGAGTTCGGCTAGAAAGATTCGATATGAACCTTCGAAGGTAATTCACTTTCCCCAGGAACGACTGTACTTCTTTTTTCGACTTAGGAGAAGTCAATGCTAAAATTGCATCAGCCTTATTCTTATTGATTGCAATCCCCGTTTTATGTACAACAAAACCTAGGAAGTTTCCTGCCGACACTCTAAAGGCGCATTTCAAAGGATTCATTTTTAACCCTTTCCTTCGCATAGTAATGAATGCCTTTCTCAAATGATCAATGTGCTGGTTCACCGAATTCGACTTGACCATGACATTGATGAGCGGATATTTTATACGCTTTTTGGGGTTAATTTCATATAGCTTTTAGTATGTTTTGGTTAGTTTTTAGTTTATTTTCATTAGTTTTTAGGAAAAATTCATATTTCTGGACTTTACTATGAGTTGTGTGTTTTTCTGTAATTTCAGGTATTTTTCTGGCTGAAATTGAGGGAGCTGAGCAAAAATTTGATTCAACTCCAACATATTCTCCATTACTGCATAACAAGTAACCTTTAATTTATGCTCTCTTGGTTATTCGCAATTCAACTGATAAATATAACTGACTTCCTGACTAAGATTTACAAGATAACCATAGATTGCTTCAAACCAACAATCTCCGTGGGATTCGACCCTTACTCACGTAAGGTATTACTTGGACGACCCAGTGCACTTGTTGGTAAGTGGTACGAGTTGTGAAAAGTGTGATTCACAATTTGTGCACCAAGTTTTTGGCGCCGTTGCCGGGGATTGTTCGTGTTTGGAGAACTAACGGTTTATTTTGTTGCTTAGATTAGGAAAAATTTCTCTTTTTGTTTAGAGTCTCATATTAGTGTCGTGTTAAAATTTTAGAATCCTTATTTTCTTTTTTTAAAAACTTTTTCAAAAATAATTTTTCTATTAAATCATGTGCCAAACTTTAAGTTTGGTGTTTTCTTGTTGATTTCTCTGTGTTTTTCGAAAATTTTAGTTTGGTTTTCTAAAAATTTTAAGTTTGGTGTTCTTCCTGCGTGTTCTTGTGTTCTTGTGAATCTTCAAAGTGTTCTTGAGTTTCCCTTGTGTCTTGATCTTAAAATTTTTAAGTTTGGTGTTCCTTAGTGTTTTTCCCTTAAAATTTTTCGAAAACAAGGAGCATCAGATCTAAAAATTTTAAATCTTGTGCTATCTTATTGTTTTCTCTCTCCTCTTTAAATTCAAAAATATCTTTTCTCTCTGTTTTAAAAGCAAATTTTCGAAATCTATTTCTAAAATTCAGATTTTTATTTCAAAATTTAAAAGCTTTTTCAAAAAAAAAATCATCATATCCTTTTCAAAACTTCCTAACCATTTTCTCTCTCCTCAGTTTTTCGAAATTCTTCACTCAAATTTTTTTATTTTATTTTAATTTATTTTATTTTTGAAATAAATAAATAAAAATATTTTCTCTATTTTACATCATCTCCCTTTCTCCATCATGGACATAAGCGGAAATGAACAGTCCAGGAGGACTCTGGGGTCATATTCTAACCCCTCTACTGCTTCATATGGGAGTAGTATCTGCATACCCTCCATTGGAGTCAGTAGCTTTGAGTTGAATCCTCAGCTCATTATCATGGTGCAGCAAAATTGCCAGTATTCCGGTCTTCCACAGGAAGAACCTACAGAGTTTCTGGCACAGTTTTTACAAATTGCTGACACAGTACATGATAAGGAAATAGATCAGGATGTCTACAGACTATTACTGTTTCCATTTGCTGTGAAAGATCAAGCTAAGAGGTGGTTAAATAACCAACCTAAGGCCAGCATAAGGACATGGAAACAGCTGACAGAAAAATTCCTGAATCAATACTTTCCCCAAAACGGATGACACAGCTAAGGCTAGACATCCAAGGCTTTAAACAAGGAGATAATGAATCTCTTTATGATGCCTGGGAGAGATACAGAGAGATGCTAAGAAAATGCCCCTCTGAAATGCTTTCAGAGTGGGTTCAGTTAGACATCTTCTATTATGGGCTTGCTGAAGGAGCTCAGATGTCTCTAGATTATTCAGCTGGTGGATCTATCCACATGAGAAAGACAATTGAAGAGGCTCAAGAGCTCATTGATACAGTTGCCAGGAATCAGCATCTGTACCTAAGCAGTGACCCTTCCATGAAAGAAGAGGTTAAAACAGCAACTGCTGAACTCAGTCCTGTAAAACAAGCTGCTGAATTCAATCAGCAATTGGACTTTCTAACAAAGCAGTTAGCCGAATTCAAAGATAGACTACAAGAGACAAGGATGGCTAATATACATATGGACGAACAGTTTAAGCAAACAAAGCAGCAGCTGTCAAGGCAAATAACAGAAGAATGCCAAGCAGTTCAACTAAGAAGTGGGAAAATATTAAATACCCCTCCTCAAGGCAGCAAAAAGCCAAGAAATGAGCAAACCCCCCAAGATTCACCTGAGGACAGTAAGAGCCCAGGGAAAAATAATTCTGGCGCTAAAATGCCAGAAAATTGGTGGAAGGCTGGCGCTGAACGCCCAGACCATGGCCAAAACTGGCGTTCAACGCCAGAAACAAAGCAGGATTGGCGTTCAACGCCAGAAATGGGCAAGGATCTGGCGTTGAATGCCCAAAATGGGCAGGATCTGGCGCTGAACGCCCAAAATGGGCACAATTCTGGCGTTCAGACGCCAGGAACAGAGAAGGAGTTGGCATCTAACGTTACTCCAGTTTCTAACCCTGGCACTCAATTGCCAGTGAGGGATCAGACACACACAAATGCTGATAACAACCCCTCTAAAAAGGCTTCTTCAACCACTTCTGTAGGCAATAAACCTGGAGCAACTAAGGTTGAAGAATATAAAGCCAAGATACTTTATCCTCAAAAACTCCGGAAAGAGGAGCAGGATAAGCAATTTGCTCGCTTTGCAGATTATCTAAGGACTCTTGAAATAAAGATTCCTTTTGCAGAGGCACTTGAGCAAATACCTTCTTATGCCAAGTTCATGAAAGAGATCTTGAGTCATAAAAAGGATTGGAGAGAAACAGAAAGAGTTCTCCTCACTGAAGAATGCAGTGCAGTCATTCTGAAGAGCTTTCCTGAAAAGCTTAAAGACCCTGGGAGTTTTCTGATACCATGCATATTAGAAGGTAATTGCACCAAGACAACTTTATGCGATCTTGGGGCAAGCATCAACCTAATACCTGCATCCACTATCAGAAAGCTTGGCTTAACTGAAGAAGTTAAACCAACCCGGATATGTCTCCAACTTGCTGATGGTTCCACTAAATACCCATCAGGCGTGATTGAAGACATGATTGTCAGAGTTGGGCCATTCGCCTTTCCCACTGACTTTGTTGTACTGGAAATGGAGGAGCGCAAGAGTGCTACTCTCATGGTTTGCCGAATGAGAGTAGCACTGGATTAAGAAGAAAACGTGAGTAATAATCTAGTTCCCGGGAGGACGTTAGAAACTAGCCACCAACAATGAAGGATCTTGTCATAGCCTAACTCCTTGTAATAATTCCTTATGAAGAAAACGTCCAAGGTATCCTCATCCAGATCACCTAGGCATGTTAAGTTATCAGGGGTATATCTCAAATTTCCTTAATCATCTTTCTCAAAGTTTCCTCCATGATGAAACATTATATCCAACAACACATCCATCTGCACCAACAAATCAAAACGATTAAATCTCACACAATCGTCCCAGAGGACTTCAACATCATATTAAAATCCTATACATTAATATCACAGTCACCAACATGCATTAACCCACTATTGAAAAAATCTCTGTTTCATTGCCAAAAAATAGAGCATATATACACCAAACCCTTTGCCCTAACAAAAATCCTTAAATATAATCCATTAAGGTAATGCAGCCATGAAACTCTAGGACAACCCAACACAGTAACAAGACAATTATACACCTTCATCATATATTGATTCATGAAATAAATTCGAAAATTATTTCAACCAACACATACCTTCAACGACGCAGAAGACAGAGAAACCACTTGCCTCCAAAGGAGCAGCAAACTATTCAAACGAAGTGTGACAGTGGAGGAGACGGGGAAGACGAGGCTAAGTCGCTGCCATTGATGAAAGAATGGGAAGACGAGGACTGAGCGGAGGAGAGGAGACGAAGTGTGAGACTGTTCAAACAAATATGCTGAAGGAAAACCGTTTTCAAGGGCTCCAACTTAGGAATGACGTCGTTTACTTTTTCATTGGGCGCCAAATTGATACTGCGTCGTTTCACTTGGCTCCAGCGTGGCATTGGAGGTGCCAGATCATCCCTCCGTTTGCTGACTTGGCACCAAAAAGGGTTGCAGGGCAACTATGGGTCCCAGAGCAAAATGTCAGGGATGCTTTTAGGGAATTTTGAAAGTCAAGGACAAGTATGGGTAACTCGCCCAATCTCAGGGACCACTTTGGGGTTTTAGTCCTTTATTTACTTTAATTCCACTCATAGTTGCAGTAATATGAAGTGGGCGGAGATGTGACTTTTGTGTTTTCAGAAGGCCTCATAAAATATCCCGGTTCATCCTCATATTGAATGAACGAAAAAGCCTCTTCATCATCCATATCATAATCATCTTCAGGATCACCTTCATACTCACCCAAATACTCAGTCGAGATAATTGAAATAGTCCCAATCATCTCATCATCTCCTTCTTCAAAATACTCCTCATTTAAGTCAGCATTCTTTTCTTTGTCAACACTTGAAGTGCTAACTACTGCTTTGCCTTTATCCGACTTTGCAGGGGAAGGAATACCCTTTGGATATATTTCTCCATCGGATGGAAAGACTATTCGAGAGTGCACCGAAGGCGTTGCCCCCTTGCCTTTATCAGTTTGAGGCTTCTTTGTTTGCTGTTGATTCCTTCTTCCTCTACCCCTTGGGTATCCCCTAGCTCGACCACGATAATAGGGATATTGGCCTTGAGGGAGTCCTCGATGTCCCCACTGTGGGTTCTGCTTATATTGAGCATCTCGATTCTGGAATTCTTAATAATTTCGAATCCATTGAACTTCCATAGCCTTAGAATGGCTTATTGGTGCACTAGCATTTTGATGAAGAGCCTTGGAGCTTTGTCCTTCAACTCGTCGAATTGGTTGCTTCTGACGAGCCTGCTCCTCTCTATGAGCCAGTTCTTTCTTCATTCTTTCTCTCAAATATCGCTGCGGCTTCAGCGTCAAACACCGCATTGCATCGAGACACAGAGATACGTCCCGATCATTAAGCTTTTACTGCATCAAAAAATCCAACAAACCGTCTCCCACACGAGGGTATACAGATCGGACTTGTGATTCAAAATCACCCAAAGCTGCATCGGAATCATACGACATTCCAACCATATTCACACCAAAATATGGCTCCGCAAAACTGGCTTCAGCATCAAAAGGATCAGAATCAATCTTCATTTCCTTTTTCCCATCATCAAACTTCAAACACCCTTCCATAATAGCCTCCTGTATAAGATCCCTGAAACGAACACAGTTGTTAGTCGAATGACTAGTTTCTTGGTGAAATTTACAATAAGGTTTCCCTTTTAAATCTTTCACCAAAAGTAAAGTTCTGCCTTCAGGCAAAATTAACTATTTATCTTTCAGCAACACATCAAAAATCTTGTCAGATTTCAAGATATCAAAACTATATCTCTTTCCACTCTTCAGTTTTGAATTATTCGTTTCATTACTAGGGAGCTTTTTAAGCAAATAACAAACATATGGAGGACCCTTATTAAGTTCGGCTATATCAACCTCTGCTTCTAAATCAGACTCCTCCTCCTAGGATTCCATGGCCACATAAGCAACCTTTTCCTTTTGAGTAAAAGGTCTATTCTTTAGCCTTTTTTCATTCTCATATTTCTCCTTTTCCTTCTTCAGAAGTTTGACTTGACGAACCCTTTCTGCCAAATTGGCTAAGTTAGGAATATGCACATTAAACAAATTTCGATGCATATAAAATCCTAACCCCATAACTGCTATTTTCACTACTTCACTCTCAGGCAATGACATATAACATCTACTTCTAGCATTTTTGAAACGTATCATATAATCATCTATGGTTTCACTATCTTCTCGTTTCAAAGCTACTAGATCAGTAACTGCTACGTTCAATTCCCCTCGATAAAATTGGGCATAAAAAGCAGTTTCCAACTGAGCCCAAGTCATTATCGAATTTGGTCTAAGATTCAAAAACCAAGTAAACGCATTCTTCGTTAACGAAGAAGGAAAAAACTTCATTTTAAAATTCTCATCATTAGCTGGATTCCCAATCTCGACTAAATATCGAGCGACATGTTCAGTAGTCGATTCTCCAACTTTTCCTACAAATTTTGTAATTATTTTCGGGATTTTCACACCTCTTGGCACTTCGGCCATTTGAATAACTTGAGGAAAAACAGATACAAAATGGGGTCGATTCATGAACCCGACATTCAAACCGACTCTATTGAGCACATCTTCCACAATTCTCGTAACTTGATAATGTTCACCACCCTGATTAGCGCGTAATCGGGCCAGAACGTTATCTGTATTTTGACCACGGGGATTTAACTGAGGATTCTCTCTGTTTCTTAAAATATTATTTTAATTTTGAAATATATTTTCGAAACCCTCATTATTCCCCCTGGCATCATGCCTTTCTCCTTCATCATAATCAACGATTCGAGCAACCCGTTCGACTTGCCTTGCAAGACAGTCGAATTTCAATTTGTAATCAGCCATCATAGGATTTAGAATTGTGGTCATTTGCTGAGTCAATAAGATAACCAAATCATGATGACTTTCCTCTACCTGTTGTCGAAACGCTGCCATCGAATTGGAGGCGTTCGACGTAGAGTCCACATTATAATCACGAGAATACTCAGAATGTTGTTGTGGGTTTTGAGAATTATTTACTCCAATTACACTCCCAACAAGGATAGGAGGAACAAAACCGCTCACTGGCGGAGTATAACCAGGAGGAAGGCCATAAGGAGGCCAACCAGTAGTTACCGGAGGCTGTATTGGTGGTAAGTTACTACGTGGACGAATATTACGTCCATTTTTTCCAGTCTGAACATTAGTAACCACTATACTTTCACTCACAATTATGCCTTCTGAACATGAAGTAACGTCCGAAGGTTGTACAGTTACTAGTATGCTGTCATTGGTGGACAAACCACCATTCACATTCGACATTTCATCCGCCATGTGAATAATTCTTCCACTTCTTAATTGCATACACCAAATGAAACCAAAATCATTTGACAGACTTCAGTTTAAAACTGTCCCACCGGGTGTGCCAATTTGTTTTGTCGATTTTTAGCAAATTGAAGGTGGTTCAATTCTAATGGTTTGGGAGCGAAACCTACTCCTCTCTTGCAGGTACCAGTTTTTCTATAAGTGCATCAAAGACCTTCGAATTAGACGAGAATTAAAGGAAAAGACTGGAAAAGTGTAAAATAAAGGCTTTGAAAGTAAAAATGACTGGAACTGAAATGGTTTGCGTTGAATTTAAACAAAGAGATAAAAATGCCTCCGATTGAATCAAAGGACTTTTGACTTGAAAATTAAAGGTACTGAAATGTAATTATGACAATGAAATTAAAAGATGCTTTAAAGATAAATTGAACAGGAAAAGTAGAATTTGCTAAAATTGTAAATTGAAAAGAAAAAGAGATGGAAGGAACCCTACAGAAATCGAACTCGAATACAGAATCAGAAATTTGCTGGGATATGAGTGTGCTCGAGTGTATTTCTGAAGAAAAGTTCCAACCTCGGTTCCTTATTACTTTCTAATATTTATAGCCCTTTTTCCATAACCGACCATTAATGACATGATGCCCCCTTGTGTGCGAAAATTTGGGTAACTGTTCCCGCTCTTCTGCCCAAACGTGTGACAGTTACTGAAAATCCCTTTAACTCGAAAAAACCTTCGATCTTCCTCATTCAAGTAGCTATTCAATTTACTATGTCCATCGAATCCGTGCCAAATAGCTTTCCATTCGATGCCTTCACGTGCATCTCTTTTGATCTCAACTTCCATTTCGAAACTTTATTAACATCTCAAACCATCTCAACCTTCGAATATAATTATTTTTTACTAACATGTGTCTATTTTGAATTCATATTTCTCTATTAAAATGTATTTTTGAAACGTGCTTTAAATATATAAAATTATATTTTAAAAAAATTATTTCTTAAAAAAGATATGCTATCCAAACAATCACAAACACTTGTTCAATTGAAACAACTAGAAAGAAACATCGTAAACATTTCAAAATACAAATATAGTCTAAAATGCAGTAACATACGCGTGTGTAGAATTACTTGTAGAACTCCATGACCCAGACGCTAGAAACACAACACACAAATCTTATGCCACTAAATCCAGATCCATGTGCTAACTCCATGAAATCTTGTTTTGTTCTCTCAATCCCTCCGGGCATTTGAGTCATCATGATAACATCATTTCCAAAAGCATTCTTGGCAAAAGATGTTGGCTCAGGAACAATGAAAACCATTGTTTCCACCACAATAACCTTCCCATCATTCGGAATAGCCTTGAGGCAATTTTTCAATATCTTCAAGCATTTTTCATCTCCCCAATCATAAAGTATTCTCTACAAAATTTTCGGTTCGACAATTCTATGACATCAAATATGTGATATGATAATTATATAATTAATGTTTATGGGAATTGCAATTTTTTTTTATAAAAATATTATATGCACTATCTTTGTATACGGTTCTATTTTTTGTATAGTGGAATTTTTTATTTTTTGATATTAAAACTATTGATAACAAGTGAAAAAAGATAAAATGTTCGTCTTTTATATAAAAAAAAACGATAAAGTATTGCTTTGTCCCTAATATTTAGGTTGGATCTTAATTTGGTCTTTAATGTTTCAAATGTTTTATTTCAATTCCAAAAACTTTTAAATAGTTTTAATGTGGTCCTACTACTAAAATTGGCGCTAATAGTTAACAGAATATATAAGGGACGTAGACATTATAACGTTATTAGTTAAGTCATATATTTTTTTACGTGTATAACCAAAATCTTCTTGTAATACTTTTTTTGCCTTCAATTTTCTCTATATACAAAACCTCAAATCCTAAAAATTAATTATTAATATTTTAAAATTAAAAAAAAATTTATATTAGTGATCGTTGGTAGATTGATTTTACTAACATACTGAAATCGAATGCTATTTATTTTTCAAAATGCGAATTATTTGTATCAAATCTAATGGTTGGACAATATTAAATCTGTTTAAAACTTTTTTAGAATTAAAATAAGACGTTTGAAAAATTTTAAGGCTAAAATAAAATATTTAAAACGTTAGAGACTAAATTAAAATTGACCCAAATATTAAGGGCTAAAATAATATTTTATCCAAAAAAAAAGTATATAAGAAAAATATACAAATAACAATAGTGCAGATATTTTTTTTATTTTATTAGCGAATGTTATGTTTTATATATCCTATGATAATGAAATAATGAGATTTAAAATTTAAAGTATATGTACCCCCGAAAAGAAAAATCATTTTATCATTTCTCTTATAATGAACCTCAAATGCATGATTGATCGATAGTCTTTTTCTTATCCTTGATTAAAGAAACATTTAGAAGAATTATGTCACATCATTTTTGTTAGTTATTCATTTAAAAAAAAATAGAGCCTAATAAAAAATGATATATGGTTAACAAATCAGACTCTCTTTCTACAATAGATTTTTAAGTTCTTAAGGCTAATTATCTCAGCTAAGTAAATTAAAATAACACTATTTAGTAGAAGGTTGAAATTTGACAATATATTTTCTGTATGTGTCATGATTGATAATATGTTATCTGTGAATTATGTTTTTATGAATATTTTTTTTTTCATAATACGCATTTGGCAGATTAACACAATGCGTCTTTCACAAATTGTATTTTTTTTTAATAAAAAAATATTCTTTTTTATAATACATCTCTGACAAATTATTTTTATCACAGACGCCCTTAAAAAATTGTTAAATATTAAATCATCCAATATTTAAATTTAAGGTGATTCACTAATATTTAAGTGATTCACCATCACTAAAACAATATATAAAAAAAATTTAGTCCGAAAAAGCATAATATATATTCCTCCCACCTTCATGAAAATGGCGTCTCCATTAGGAACACTCTCAAACATATCTCCTCCCACATGCTCCACGCCTGCAACATTATTAGAAAATACAATTGTCATTTGTCATATTTCCTTTAAAAGGAAAAATCTATATATAATAATAAAATCATAATATAAATAGTTATATTTTTAACATTTTCTTTTAAGTAAGAATTTTTTTTAGGTTTATTTGAATTATTTTGCATGGACCTTTTTTTTTATTTGTCTTGTGTTCTTTTATACTTTTGGAATTTATTAAAAATCGAATTCCCCATCTTTCGAACCTAAAACTCTAATACTATATTATAATATCATTCTTTCTAAAAATTTATGCTAATAAAAAGAAGCAACATATTATAACAGAATTTAATAAATATAAAAAGTTTACAAAAACATGTAATTAATTATTAATTAGCAAAAATGTATGACTAATCAGGTGTTTACTATCTTAACAATAATCATTGAAAACAAACAAGTGATGCTAAAAGCTTGTATACTAGTATTTTAACATATATAAACGTTTTTTTATTATTTAGCAACACTTTTTAAAAAGGATTGCTAAAAAAGTGTAACTAAAATAGAAAAAAATGTGACTTTAATTTTTAAAACACTTGTATAATTACCATAGCCACCATAAACATAGATATAATAGAATTTCTCTCTCTCTCTCTCTGAAGATCAAGGTTGAGATTGTTGATATTTCTCTTGAGTTTATCGTACTTACTAATATGACCAAAGTAACAGTTTTATTATTTAACAATGCTTTTAAATAGAATTTAATTTTAATGCACTATCAATGTAAATACGTAACACCATATCATAAAAACAACTATTATTTAATTTTTATTGACCGCATGAATGATCATCTTAACAGATGGATGTGATTGTACGACTATATAAAATATTTTACACTGTTAGTGCATCAAAATTAAACTCAATATGTGTGTATGTATATGTGTGTTATGATGTCTATTATAATAATGAGGTTTAATTATTTTATTGGTTCCTATAATTTTATCAAATTTGTAATTAGTTTCTATACTTTTTTTCCTTTTAATAATTAGATTCCAATACTATTTTTAATTTTGTAATCAGATTTTTTCTATATCAAAAATGTTAAAGTTAACGAAATATTCTTCCAAAAAAAATATATAGTCAAAGATCTAATTATATTTTTAATTGCAGATACCTTCAATTTTTAGAGAAATATTCTGTTAATTCTAATATTTTTTACACTAGCAAAAACCTAATTACAACGTTAAAAGCAATGTAGTGATCCAATAAAAAAATATAAAAACTTAATTACAAATTTTGTAAAACTATAAACAACAACAAAGTAATTAAACCTTTTAATGACTATGATGACCCTAATAAAAGTATTGCAAAAACTAAGTTTTTAAATATTGTTAATTTGATCGGTCATGGTAGCTATTATCAGGCTCCACATTATATCTATGCATCTATCTATAATTCTATATACTAACCAACTTTGGGTGAAGACTTTATCTAGATGCAGCCACAACGAGGGTCCCAAAGATACACCATCAGCATCACCCAAAAAATATTTGGAAACAGGGGAGAGACTATACAGCCTCTGATGCAAGTTATTAGAGCTTTGTGGATCTTCAACAACAGAACAAGACAGTAATGAGTGACTTGCAAGAAGCCTAAGAACACGATCCAACATTGATGCTGCTTCAGGGTTTTTGGTTCCAATGTCATCCACAATGTCTTTTGCTGAGAGCTTTGCACCTTCGCCTTCTTTTGCTATGATGTCAAATACACCAAGCTCTATTGTGGTTCTCAAAGCCATTGGAACCACAATTGACCATGCCATTTGAGAAAACAAGAAGCCATCTACTTCTTCTTCATCTTGTGGTAGCTTGAGGAGCTCAAGTAGTTTTGCATCGGATTCTGATGCGGGAGCCATTTGTGAATTGGGACGAAATTAAAGCAGGATGGGGTGCAAGTAATGTAATGTATATGTAGTTGTATTTTGAAGTGAACTTATAATACATTCCTCTCATGAGACTAAATATATATACTGTTTCTCGGAATTGTAGGCACAACTAAAAACGACATAATATCTTTTGAAATAAAGTTGTATAACAAAATAAAATACTTAATCAAGTTGTTATAACTGTTACCATACATTATGCATTTTTTTTTCTCCTTCTCTTTGCATTTCTTTTCATTTTTTTTTTCGCAGTCGCTTCTCTTTCTTCTACTCATGTCACTATTTCTTCCTCTTTTTCTCTTTCTTTTTTTTTTCTCATATTTCTTTTTTGTTGTCGTCGTCACCACTACTACACCACCACCTCCATCTCCATCTCCTCATCCTCTTCTTCTTCCTCCTCCTCTTTCTTTTTTTAATTTGAATTTCTTTGATCTTTTCCTTCATTTTTCTCCTACTCTTATTCTATCATCATTATTATCATCATCGTTATCGTTATTGTCATCATCATCATCATCTTCTTCTTATATGTATAACAATTTAAATTCAAAATGCATCAAAATTTTTTAACGATAAGTTTAGACCAGAATGAACAAAATTAAATCCAAAATGCACCGAAATTAAATCTAGAATGCACTGAAATTACTTAATGATAACTCAAAACTCCTCCTCATCCTTTTTCTTCTTCATTATCATCATCATCATCTTCTCCTCCTCCTCCTCCTCCTCCTCCTCTTTTTTTTTTCTCATCTTTCTATTTTGTTATTGTCATCACCACCACCACCTCCATCTCCTCTTTTTCCTACTCATCTTCCTTCCTTTTTTATTTGAATTTTCTCGATCTGCTCCTTCCTTTTCCTCATCATCATCCTCTATCGTCATTATTATCATCATCATTATCATTATTTTCATCATCGTTATCCTCTTTTTATATGTATAACCGTTCAAATTCAGAATGCAGTAAATTTTTTTAATGATGACGACACACAAACAAACTCAGTTTAAAACAAGTTTAAACTAAAAGTGTACCTTATTTAAATCCAGAATGCACCGAACTCAAAATTTCTCCTCCTTCTTCTTCTTTTTCTTCATCATTATCATCATCTTCTTCTTTTTTTTCTTGTTCTTCTTCTTCTTGTTATTTTACCTTCTCATTATTCGTCTGGTTTACTCTCTTAACAAGAATAAAAAGAAGAAAAAATCAAACAAAGAAAAAGAAGAAACGCATAATGTTGCAAAATCACTAAAAAGATGAGGAAGAAAAGAAAAAATACAACAACAGCAATAAAAGACCGATGATAAGAAGAAAACATGCGAAAAAGAAGAAAAAACGCAAAGAAGGAAGATGAGGAGAGAAACGCGAGAACGTTCATGTAGTTGGAGCGTATATTTCAGTAATGAAATTTGATTTTTGTTGGGTTTGGACCAACTTAATTGGACTTGGTTATCAGAAAGATTTGAATGTGTAGCATGACTCTATTTTTTGTATATTCTTTTTAGGGTTTTGCTAACATGTGTCTTAAGGGCACATGATAAACTTATCATTAGGGCTGTCAAACGGGCTAGCCCGGCCCATTTAGACCCGGTCCGTTAAGCTCGCGGGTTCGCGGGCCAGAATTTTCTAACCCGGATCGTTTATGGCCAGCCCAATGGATTAAACGGGCTAGCCCGTTTATCATTTTATTTTTTTTTTGAAAAATATTTTGACAAAAAAATGAAAAATACTAATAATAAAAGAACGAATTTAAAAATTTTAATATGCAGTGATTGAATTTATACGACTTTTTTAATTATTTTTTTGTGTTTTTTTTATTACATAAAAATAAGGGCAATTTACGCATCTAAATTGTTTGACCCCCAATATTACGCAAATACATTGTTTTCAAATTCAATACGCAAATGCATTGTTTCACTATTTTATGTAAACCGCTACTGGCAGTAGCGGTTTACGTGTGTGAGTGTGTGAGTGTAAACCGCTGCTGCCAGCAGCGGTTTACGTGCATGTGTGTGTGTGTGTGTAAACCGCTACTGGCAGTAGCAGTTTACGTGTGTGTGTGTGTGTGTAAACCGCTACTGCCAGTAGCGGTTTACGTGTGATGGGCTGAATGGGGCTGCCTATATAAACCATAGAGGGGCCAAATGTGGAGAGGTAGAGTGTTATTCACAAATGGAGGGGGAGGATAGTTTTGTAGCTCTGGTTCACTGCTCTGGAAAAATTCAAAAGAGCAAAAGGCACGGTGTAAAATTCACAGATAGAGAACCGCTTAGTATTTTTATCCGATCGTCGAATACGTTGGCCGAGATTAAGCAAAGCATATTACGAAAGCTCGGTACGTGTGGGATGAAGTGGGTAAAAAAATTATTTTACAAGATTCCCATTGATGTTGTCTCAACTGCTGTGCGATATGAGACCTTCGTGATCGGATCGGATGAAGACTTGCAGGTCTTGTTTCACTGCAGGCGCAGTTTTCCGGAGGTGAGGATAACTGAGCTGTTTGCGAAGTTAGAAGATGGTGTGGATAGCTCGGGAGTATCAGCACCTAATCCTCAGTCGACCCCAGCTGGTGGTGCATCAACATCGATGCCTGTGGTAGCAGTGGCCGTTCCGAATGCGGAGCCCGAACGTGCTGGGGCTGTTCATGCATATATTGGTCATGTTGTTCCTGATTTTGAATGCGATGCCGGACCGGATCGAGTTGAGAATACACTGTTTGACGATGATTTAGATGCGGAGCCTGTCGATATTGGTGGGGATAGTGATGATGATATTCCAAGAGGTGGACCTTCAGCTCATGGAGGTTCCGGTTCTGCAACACAAGAGTACCCTCCCCACCTCTCTTCTTTGAACTTGAAAGTCGTCGGCCAACAGCAGAATGTAGATGCAACATTCGATGGGCAGGGCATGCATGATGGGACACCTATGACTGAATTTCAGATTGGCCAATCTTTCCAGAGTAAAGAGGAAGCCGTGTTGAGTGTAAAAGATTACAATATTCGGCGTGGAGTTGAGTACAAGGTTATGGAGTCCGACAATCTGAAATACCAAGGGAGATGCAAAGAGTTTGGTAACGGGTGCACGTGGTTGATTCGGATAGTCATGCGGAAAAGGAAGAGCACATGGAAAGTTAGGAGGTACAACGGTCCGCACACGTGTATGGCCACATCGATATCAAGCGACCACAAGCAGCTTGATTATCATGTGATTTGTGCGAGAATCTATCCGTTGGTTCGAGCTGATGCGTCGGTGTCGATCAAGGTGTTGCAAGAGGCAACGGAGGCGACTTATGGATTCCGGCCTAGTTATCAGAAGGTGTGGTTGGCGAAACAGAAGGCAGTAGCGCAAATATATGGCGATTGGGAGGAGTCATATGCTGATCTGCCTCGGTGGATCCTTGGGGTCTCATGCACGATGGAAGGTTCCGTTGCTCTACTCAAGACGTCCCCGATTAGGGTGGGTGGCCAAGTTGATGAAGATAGAGTCTACTTTCATCGGATGTTTTGGACATTCCCTCCGTGTATTGAGGCATTCCGCCACTGTAAGCCGCTCGTTAGCATCGATGGAACACACCTCTATGGCAAGTATGGCGGGACATTGTTGTTGGCGATCGCTCAGGATGGTAACTCGAATATTTTGCCTGTTGCGTTTGCACTCGTGGAGGGGGAGAATGCAGAGTCTTGGTCGTACTTTCTTTCGAACCTTAGAAGGCATGTCACTCCACAGGAAGGTATTCTCGTGATATCTGATAGACACAACGGCATCAAGGCTGCACTAGAGTCTCCCGATAGTGGTTGGCAACCTCCACATGCTTATCGGGCATTTTGTATTCGGCATGTTGCTGCAAATTTTGCCCTCACTTTCAAGGGACAGGATGCGAGGAGGTGGCTGGTGAATGCCGCGTATGCGAAGATAGAAGCAGAATTCGACTATTGGTTTGATATAATGAGGACGGAGAACCCGGCCATGTGCGACTGGGCAAACAGAACGGAGTATGAGAGGTGGACACAACACAAGGATGGGGGGAGAAGATATGGTCACATGACCACCAACATTTCTGAGTGTGTGAACTCTGTCTTGAAGGGCACAAGAAACCTACCAGTGACGTCTCTGGTTAAGTCGACATATCTCCAATTGGCGGAGTTGTTTGTTGTCAGGGGTCAGACGGCAGAGGCACAGTTAGGGTCCGGGCACCGGTTTTCACAGGCAGTAGTTAAGGCCATTGAGCGTAACCTGAAGGATTCGAGGTGCTTCACCGTGACTGTGTTTGATAGACATCACCTTGACTATACAGTGGCTGAGACGACGCCCACCGGCAAATTCTCTTTGGGTAGCTATCAGGTTTCTCTTAGGGATCGCACCTGCGATTGTGGATACTTCCAGGCGCTGCATTATCCCTGTTGCCATGCCCTCGTATGCTGTGCGCAGTCACGGCGAGATTGGGCCACTTATGTCGATGAGGTTTACACCATATCTGAGGTCTTTAAGGTGTATCAAATGTCCTTTTCACCTTGTATTCCAGAGGGGCTTTGGCCACCATATGACGGGCCGACAGTGATCCCCGACCCAGGCATGAGAAGGGCAAGAGAAGGACGACCACGTTCCACCCGCATCCGCAACAACATGGATGAAGCTGACACCAGCCGACCTAAGAGGGAACCACCTATCCCCTCCCCAGTGCAAATGCCAGACCTGATAGTAATGGGGGAACCACCTATCCCCTCCCTTCCTGTCCTTAGCATGCAGCCAGTCTACGTTCAAAGCGTCCTCAGGGATATGCTGTACTCCACCCAGCTGTGGAACAACCCTGTCAACCTGATGCCACTCAATGACCGCAAAGTATATCAAACTGGTCACCGCTCGCCATAGGCGACTATGCTCCTCTGTAAGTATCTCTGGATGGACAACGGCAAGTACATCAAGTGCGGAGTAGGGCTCCCATACAATCTGAAATTTCAAAACTCATCATACATTACAAGAACAAGTATATATCTAGTCACATTTAGATAGCGAAGCAAAAATAAAAACTCTAACTGCTATAAAACTTACATCACAAGCGGTCAATCGATCCAATGCAAGCCGATACCTTATGACTCTCTGCTCCTTTCCATCGTTAGGAGGTAAGTAGGCAGACCACCTAAATTTAAGTCATATGAGACACAAACTACCATAAAAACGCCAAAGAAATTTGTTAACAGTAATAAAATATAACACATACCTGGATGCCAGTGGGAAAGAGAAAGCCTCAAACCCTTCCGGCCTCAAAGACGGAAACCGCCAGAATATCCAACTCTGTAGCAACTGGAGCGGGCCCGTAAGATTAGTCACATTTCTGTTCGCTACCCGACACATGCATCGGTACAGCCATGCCAGAGCGGCCGACCCCCAGCTATACCTCCCCATGTCATCAAGGTTTGCCACAAATGGCAACCACCGTATATGTACCCGGTTCGCACTCTTGTCCCCAAATAACTGAGTCGATAACATCATCATGATGTAGGCCCGTGTGTAGATGCGGACAGTCTCCTCGCTCGCATCTACTGGTAGCACCCTAAACCTATCGCGAAACCATGTAAAGTGTACTGTCATCTGCTTGACCTTATTCGGTGGAGGGCGCTCACCAAATAGGTCCTCAAACCACTCCCAAGCTGGTCGGCCACCCTCCATGTATGTCTCAAACTCACCAAGGCAACCACTCACAGCCTCACCATCCACAGGCAGCCCTAGCTGGAATGCCACGTCCTGCAATGTCACTGTGCATTCTCCGAAAGGCAGGTGGAACGTATGCGTCTCAGGACGCCACCTCTCAACGAACGCACTAACCAGTGGCTCATCCAACCAGAACCATTCGCTATTTAGCCTGGCCAAATGGTACAATCCAACCCTCTCTAAATACGGGATGATCCTATCATGCAAGGGCATATTCTGTTGCCGTCTCACACTGTATATACACCTAGTGGGCTGCACAGAACAAGAAAGATATACAGAGTCCAATTAAATTCTCCTATCCTTAAAAAATTTGCCATAACTAACTGGATACAAATATATTAAACCATCAACAGATTCTCCTAGGTAAAAAATAAAAAAAATTCCCTAGTCACGATAGGAAAAATAACAACATCCATACTTTAATAAATAACAGCCAGAAATGTTAAAATACTATAAAGCTTTAAAATTTAAAACTTCATATCATACAAATGCCCTAACCAAACTAAAATAATTCACTAACGTCAGCTATCCCTTTCCTTAACCAGTGAAGTAACATCCTAGCATGCGAAGCCTAATTTCAAACTAGAGGGAATAATCTATAAATTCTAGTTCGTCTACCTAACCTACCATTTTTCTGACTAACATATGCAAAGCCTAGAAAAAAATAAATGTTAACTAACCTCGTCACCAATAGAACCGGCAATATGCGCAACACCGTTCAGTCGGTACAGAGTCCTGCCTGCCATGATAACTGGCCAGATGTCACCGCTGAGATACCTCGGACCCGCTCACAACTTGCTCTGACCTCTCTCTAGAATTTTCTCTCTCTAAAAAACTCCACAAACCATCTAAATGCATAATCCGCGGCTACAACCACGGTTTATATAGGCAACGCAACACACGTAAACCGCTACTGGCAGTAGCGGTTTACACACACACACACACACGTAAACCGCTACTGGCAGTAGCGGTTTACACACACACACACACGTAAACCGCTACTGCCAGTAGCGGTTTACACTTACACACACGCACGTAAACCGCTGCTGGCACACTCACACACTCACACACATAAATCGCGGCTGGTTGTAGCGGTTTATGCACTCCTGTAAACCGCTACTGCCAGTAAAATTACTAAGTTATATATATACTTTTTCAAAATTTTGAGGGACCAAAACCAGTACTTAATTGCCCTCTCTTTAGATCCGCCCCTACGGCCCTACCTTAATGTGTATGGTTATATGTACTCCTCATTCCCCGTTGTCTACAAAAGATGGTTTAATATTATCCCCAAAAAAATTTCCAGAAACAAGGAAATCACTCTTCTTCTAATTAAAGTGGAGCATAACTTCTTTTTCAATATGCGCCAACCATCCAATAAGTCTGTTTCGGCAAACACTCATGATTGACTATCTGTCAAGGAAAGTCACGCATGTGCATCATCGCACTTCAATCAAATAGGAGGGTCTATGTCATGCTGATGCACGGAAAGTCCCGTCATAATATCACTAACTTTTTTGAAAATTTAAACTAATTAATTAGCAAAGTTGGCTAGGTGATATCATATAGGAAGCATTTTAAGTGTGGCATTGTATTTTACTGGAATTTTAAACTTTCGCTCTTTTTCACCAACTAAATTTAATGTAAAATATACCAAGGGTTCAGAATGAGAAAAACATGTTTGTTGTAGATATGAACCTAAAAAAATGCACGGAGAAAATGCAATCGGTTCTTTCGTTGCGAGAGTGTTTAAATATTGAAGATGTCGATTTTGTCTAAGGGGATGAGTTGTCTCTCTGTTGCAATGCAAAGCAGCAGTTCGATTAAGAATGTCATCAAATTAACACTCGTACAGCAGTACAAGCGAAATGATGTGCAAACCAATACAACGGGAGAGTCAGAGCAAATCATAGTATATTAGATGAAGGTGATGAATCCGCTAAGGGTTTTCGGATCTCTACAATGACAACGCCAACCCAACTAAATATTACTTGAACTATGAGGCACACTGGCACGACGGATTATGTGCATCAACTTAGCTCGAGGAGCTGAGTTGAAACTGTTGAAGCAACAGGGTCACAACGAATAGTCCACAAAACAGGGTTCTAATAAAGAGGGGTGGCACAGATTTGTCTTAGTGTTGAGCTTTTCAAAAAAATATCTTTTAAATCTTTATATTGTTAGGTATTCTGACCATTTTTCTTCTTTTTTTTTTCTTTTCTTTTTAATTGTAAATTTAGAATTATCAGAAAACTTAGTCCTCAAATACAATCAAGAGATGAGGCAAAATTGATCACGCAACAAGTTGGGATCAATTTACAGTTGTGATTGTATTCCTTTGTTAAAAGAATATTTACTGTTTCTCCTGAAGTGATTTACAGCTCAAATATAGTAAAAACTTCTTTCTAAGAAATTTTGATAAAAATTACTTTTATCACCTCAGGAATTATACCAAGAGTTACATGCTTTATATATATTTGAACATGATTATCAACGTAAGCGTGAAGAGAAGGATAACTCAGTGCGACTCATGCATTTGATTATCTCATCTCTTGTCTCCTAATTTAAAAGGAGAATGTGTGGAAATTGTGGTAAAATTCACATTCTAGCTAGTTACAGTGAGAAACTTATAGATATTATAAATTTTTTGCATCCGGAGATAAATAACATCTTTGGCAGTTCAGGTGTTTATCCATTTAAAGGCATTAAGACCATAATAATACTCTGACAAAAAATTTAAAATTTGACAAAAAATTTATCATAAATCTTACAAATTACACAACAAAGATCCACCACAAACATATCTATCATAATAATTTATTCTGACTTTTTAATCCATCAGTTATTAGATGCTTTGTGACTTTTCTTTACACAAATATTCACATTATATCTAATAATAATACTTAGAATTAACTACTAAATAATCTACTTCAACAATGTCAAATCATCAAATAAAACTAAAAACCATCATAAACAATTTTTACCAACCTACTAACAGCTACATAAATTGTTAGTTATGACACTGTAAACTTGTAATTGGCCCAGCAATAATTTAAAATAAAAAATTACATCAATTGTGAAACTGACTAGCTCAAACATAATGGCAAATATTAAAAAAATAAACTATAAAATTGTAGCAGCTCGATGCAGATCTGTATAAGCACCAAGTAGAAGCAGGGGGTCACAAGTCACCACAACTCAAAGGCACAATGCAGCAGGGTCAGAAGCACAAAGAAGCTAGGGTTAAAGCAGGAATCAGAAGAGGTGCATCGACGACAGGAACCAACAATAGCAAATGTAGAGCAGAACTAGAATTGCAAGATGTTGAAAGTTGAAACAGATGGAAAGGAGAAGGCCAAGAACCCCGAAGCAGCTAGAGTAGGGGATCACAATAAAGCTTCAAAGTTGCAACGCGGCAGTGGCAGGCAGCAGAGGAGAAGAGGGGAGATTAAATTCTAATGAATATGGATTAGCAACTCCTTAATTTAGTTGACCAATCAAGTAATTTGGAAGCTATTTCGAAGGCTAATATGGTCATTCAACACCTCACTAAAGGACAAATATAATACTGAAAACTTATTCGTACGTAGTATACTGCTCTTCCAGTGTTGTACACTAGCTCACCGGAAACGCTTCCTATCATATATATTCAAAACAAGCATCGCAGCCGTCCAAAGAAGCAACCACTCCGATCCGGCTAGTTTCACACTTTGACCGATCACAATCGTAGACTCAGAGTGAGTCGATAATATAAAAAAGATATTAAATATTTTTTAAAATATTAGTATTTGATAATTTTAATTATTTATTTTTATTATAAAATATATCATTAAAATTAACAGATAAAATTACTCTTTTAAAGAAGGTCCGAATGTTTGTCATGGAATCATTGTAGAAAACAAAATCAAATTGAGCAACCATGTTAAAAAACTACCACCAATTATCAAAAGTAAATTGGAGAAAGTGAAGAAGGAAATCCAAGAACTGATACCCTATATGAACAGGAGATGATGCACTACAACATTTTGGGTCCATGATCACAGTTTTTTTTGTCACGATTTTTTACCGTGACAAAAAAAAGCTATAATCACGGTTTTTAGAAAAATGGTGACCATAGAATACTTATGGTCACGATTTTTTAAAAAAGGGTGGCCTAAAGGGATTTATGGTCACGGTTTTGGGGGTGACCTAAAGGGGTCTATGATCACAGTTTTTTAAAATTTTAAATTAAAATACTTAATTAAAAATCAATAAATAAATTAATAATTTAATAATATTTTTAAAAGATTAAATTAAATATTAAATTATTCTATATCCTAATTTAATTAAAATTATCAAACTTTAACCATAAAATTCAAATCACACACTAACCCTCACAACCCTATCCACTCACCCTTACCCCTCACCCCCCACCCACGGTTAGAAAGAAAGAAAGGAAGGAAGGAAGAAAGGAAGGAAAGAGAAAGAGAGGGAGCAGGGAGAAGAAGAGAGGGAGGTGACAGTGTCGGCAAGGCTGGATATCGCCGTCGCCGTCGTCATTGTCAGAATCGAGAAGGAGAGGGAGGAGACGTTGAGAGAGAGGAACGTCGTTTAGCCAAACGCGAGAGAGAGAGGGGGCCATCGCAATCCACGCCGCCGTTGAAGGGATTGTCGCACATCGCTCTGTCGTCAAGATTGCCGCTGTCGTCGTCCAGTGTCGCCATCGCGTCGCCGTTGACGAAGAGAGGGAGAAGAAAATGCAGGCCAGTGGCCCAGGGGGAGGAGTTGCCGCCGTTCATGCCTCCCGTCGCCGTTGCCGCTTTTTGTGTAGTTACCGGAGGTAGCTGTGGCTGTCTACGCCACCGTCAGAGCTGCTGCTCCATTCCGTCGCTGTCTACGTGCTCAGGTATATTTGTACCCTCTTCCTCTGACCCCTTCACCCAACAATGTACCAAATTCCTAAGCTAAAAAGTAAATTGAGCTATAGGGTTTTATTAGGTTGTAATGTGATAATTTTAAATCTGATAGCTTTAAAGCTCTCAAAGCCCTGCTCTGCCACTCTTCGTCCGTGGTCATCGCCAAGTATTATTTTTCCAGATTGAATCGTATGCAATGCATAACAAAGATTGAATCGTTACTTGAAGTATCATTGTAAAGCTTTATTAATTTGGCTGATTGAGTTGGTTTCTCAAATATGAAACTTCTGGTTTAATGTTTAATTTTTTTCTTCCCTTTTTCATTATATTAAAATTCCTTATTACAACAAATAGTTGTAGTAGCTAGGCTACAATATCTTCTTATAAAGTTCTTTATCTAGTTGTAGTATATATCATCATTACTTACTTTTTGTGGCTAGGCTAATTGAGTTGGTTTCTGAAATATGCTTAGCTTACTAGCATTAGAATTTATTTAACTCTCAGTTATAGCAATTTATTTTCTAGATCCTAGGCTGAAAAAATTGCGCGTATCATTCAAGTTAAATTAAATTCAACTCAAAGTTTGCTGCAATTTACATATCATAATTAGATGTAATAATATATGTTTGTATACTTATTATACAGATTGACAGAAGGAAGAGGAGAATAACGGAGCCATGAGGGAAGTGGAAGACAAAGAAGAACAAAAACCCAATGGTTCCACTAGAGAAGAAGAAGATGATAAGAAGAATTTCAGCAAAGAAAGAAGAACAATTTTCAGTTTGAGTTGGAATTCCCTTTTTGACCCTGACCCAAACAACGTGGTTGCGCTTAGGTTGACTGGATTCTGATATGGGCGAGTGTTCAAGTTCTCTGGCAGCTGTTGTTCATCTCCTTCGCCATTCTTGTCGCTGCAATCAAGTACTCTTTCATTGCTGCTCTTCTTCTCTTCATTCTCATCACTCTTCTCTAAATTTACCTGCTTTAATTTGTTCTTTGATCCTATCATGTTCATATGCTACAGAGAATTGATTAATTAATTAATTAATTGTGTATAGTTAATATTAATCTTGTTGTTAATGAAGAGTAGATTAATTGATCATTTCTATTATTGATATTGTACCAGGTAGGGGTAGAGTAAGGTGAAATTTTTGTCTTTTAATTCTGTAATTATTATTATTATTATTATTATTATTATTATTATTATTATTATTGTTCCTTTCTTAACGAAACGATCATGTTAACATTTGTTGTAATGCTAAGGACGATTTTTTTTTCAAATATGAATGTCAGGGCATTGTGTGCATTATTATTATTATTATGTGGGCATTGTGTGCATTTTCAAAGATTTGTTGTTGCTGTTGTAGGAGTCAGTGGTACACTTTATGCTACTGGTGGATATAATAGAGTTGATTTTAATTTTGTTGTTGCTGCTGTAGAACTCAATGCACTTTATTATTCATTTTTCCTCATAATAATACTAATATACTTCAACTTAACTTATTTATTATATAGAACTAATGTTTTACTCACATAAAAAATATTTGTACCTTAGGACTATGATCATCATAATTGATAACAAGTCTTGTTACAGCATAGTACCAAAAGACAATTTGAGTCCAGCTGGATCTATTGGAATTTGGTTTCTTTCTCTACTAACATACCGCTTTGCTGCTCCTTCCCAACAAAACCTTCATCATGTTCTGATTTTGGTGATTCTCTCTATTACTATTTTTATGTTCTTGCTTGATTTTGATGCATGTATGATTGATTTGATTTTTGTTAATTTGATGTGGCAGAATGGGAATTCCAGCCATATTTTAAGGATCTTTGATGAGGAGGTACAAGCTATGCAATCGATTCGAAACTCAAGGCTTGAGCTGCAGAATTTTACTTTAGTTGGGAAAACCATCCTTTCATCAATACATGGGCAAAGGGAACTCTTGAAGGTATTTTCATTCTTACCTTGCCTTCCTTTCATACATTTAATACGATGATGATATACCTGATCCATGGCCAGAAAGATATGAAAGATAGGATCAACAAACACTTAGATTAAAATTATTGTTTATGTATAGCTATAATCCCCTTTTTTATTATCTCTTATGAATGATAGATTATATGTAATAGTATATTTTTTGAACTTTCACGTAAACAACTAGTTTTTGAATGATGTTTAATGAAACGGCATAACAAGTTTGAAACAGACATCTCATTTACTTTTTGTATATTTATATATAGTTGTCAAAATTGTTGTTTAAATAGAACTTCTTGAAAAAATGGTTCATTTTCTTGCATATTTCATTTGTGACTAATAAGTTGGTTTTGAACAAGTGTAGCTTGTGTCTCTTCTTTGGTGAAAAGCTAAATTTAAAATGTTTCTTTAGATTTCGTTTCTAGCAATGTTAACATTAAATGATTACTGTAGAGTGCTCATAGGAAAGCATTGGATATGCTGAACACATTGGGGATGCCAAATTTTGTTTTGAGGCTAATTGAGAGATGTGTTGAACACAGTGCTAAACACAGTGGAGATGATATGAAGAAAATATTTTCCATAGCAATATGAGATAGTTGAATTAAATGTAAATAGACATAAAATAAAATAATGTATACATAACAAATTAGCTATTAAATTTGATATTTTATATTTTCATATAAATATATTTTTTATTTATTTTATTTTAATATATATTTTATATATATGTAATATAGTTGGAATTTAAAAAGATAACATGCTAATCTCAGGTTAATTTACTATTTTTTGTAAGATTATAAAAAAATTTAAAACCCGATAATTTATTTATCTTTAATAGTTGATTATTTGTTATTTTCCAAAAAAGCGTTACACTCTTTTCTTTTACTCCACACATTAGCATGTATTAGTTAACTGTATATTGTGATTGAGTTGAACCCATAATTTTCTTAGATTATATTATTTTGTTTCTAGAGCTTACTTCATGTTTGGAATGACGAAGAGTGTTTAAAGATGTAACACTTTATCACTCAAAGTTTTATGCTTAAGTCGTAAATTAAAAGTGATGAGATATTACGATACCTAAAAAAAAGAAACATGCATAATACTTGAAGAATAACAATATAACTAGGAGTCTGTGGAGATAAATAAAGAGCACGGACATCTACACTCGAACCACGTTAACGCAAGAGAACGTCGTATACAGAAATAAAACATATTTATATATATATAGGTACATAAGTTCCGGAATAATATACATAATATTTACTAGTTTCAACCTGCAAAGAAGAGACCGGCTAGAACATTACAAACCAGAAATTGTGCAAAATAAGATCCTGTTTCTCCAAAATAAAAGTCTCTAAGAGAAATATATAATAATACTTTTAAAAGTGGAGAAATGCTATATACAAAAGAAGTATCAACAAAAGTCTTCTTCATTTCGCCAAAAGAGTCCTACACACTCAACAGGGTGCATTACGCCTTACCTCTGAAAAATAGAAAATCCACGACATGTGAGAATCTAAAGGTTCCCAGTAAGGTAACAGTTCCAAATAAAGACTATATAAAGAGACATGAACCCACTAGGCAATCCTAAATCTCCAACTTCACAAAAGTTCAAGCGTAGGGTCTTAACTAATCTCAACAAGGTCAATTTCTAAAATCTCAGCTCTATCAATTACCTCTAGCCTCAATCATTCTCAATACATCACCATCTTTCCTCCCAATATTCAATTGCTCAGTTCAAAATTCAGTTCAGTAATATCAATCACAAATAATAATCAATATGGGATTAATTTGCTAAGTTTAACATACTCTGAACTACCACCGATCTCATTCATTCCCATAGTCATAATCACCATTTATCCCAAGTCTCAATAGTAAAATCATACACAAACAATAAGCAGTACAAAATAAACACAATTAGAGAGAAAATATAACAAATAGTACATTTAACAGTTAACAAAAAATTAATTAGGCAAACCAAAACAGTTATGTAGACCCAAGAAATTTCAAAAAATTGTAGTATAATGCACGCCTGTCCTACTGGCCATGAGCTCACGTGTCGATTAAACTGCCAGAACCCGATACATCCAATAGCTAACCCGGATATCGTCTCTCTTCTGCGCATCCCAGGAGGCATACAATTGAGGGATGAGTACCCTACCACCTTCTCCTGGAGGCATACACCAAGTGGAATAAATTGCGAAAGAGTGCCCTACCACCTTCTCCTGTGAAGCCGTGCCATATTGATCAAGGGATTAGTCACTACAACAGGAACAGAGGATAGCGGCGGTTTAGTTACTAATTTGCGGCGGTTTTAAACCGCCGCTAAACATAACACCAGCGAAACTACAAACGTCGCGTGCTTTTTTTTTTCTAAAATTTTATTTTGATTTATTTTATTAACCTGGGAGTATTTCTTAATCGTATGGAGTATTTCTTTTATTTTAAAAATCTTATCGTTCCCCTCAAATTCTATATTGCAGGCAAAAGACTCAAGAATATTTAACTGCAAAAAAAAAAAACTAACATATTTATTGTAATATTAATAAAGTATTTCAATAGTCACCCAAAAAAGTAAAGTATTTGGCTAATAATTAATGCTGCATAGTAACATAAACAAAACATATACTGAAAAATAAACTATCACATATATCCTAATTTCTATTTCCCACCATGTCCATCTAAAGAATTAATCTGTGCAGCGATGTCTGGTGGGAGCTCCCCACCTTGCTGTTGGACTACATAACTCAGCACACTCTCTAATGCCTGTCTCTTTGTTTCCTCTGCTACTATTTCATCTTCCATTGCCTTCCTTTTCAATTTTTCTGCTGCTACTTCATCCTCCACTGTCTTCCTTCTTAATTTCTCGACCGTCACCTCCACCTGTAGTTTAAACAGCATCCTTTGGGCCTCTTCTGTTTGAGCTTTATCCACTGGCGGCTGCGAACTCGGACGAAAGAGTTGACTTGGTGTCGGCTCGAAACCCATGCCACGCACTCTACCCAAGCGCTCTTTACTGAGAGCCTGGGCAAGGGAATCATTTTCAGACAATATTCTCGTAGTTTCATCCAGTTGCTCAATCTCATTATTTTTTCTGCAGACGTAAATAACCATACACAATCACACTAGGAATATAGCGTACTCAAGACATTTTAATAATTAAACCTAACATGTTACAAGATAAATGATTAAGTATACTTACAGCAATCCTCTACACTTCTTCGTGTATCTAGGTGCCATCACGTCGTTTGTGCTTTAGGATCCATACTTCTCCCCTACCAACTCTCCTCCCTTGTTTTTGTGTCTGTGACAATACAGTTTATACCATAAGTTTCACTTATTTAATTTTCTCCAATAATTTTTTCTTGTTCTACTCTATAAATAAATCCAAACTACATACCAACCAATTTATTTTACCTCATTCGGTTAAGTATCTAATGATTGCTCCATTTATTTTTCAAGGATTGAGTAATTGATTATACTTAAATAGTAAATTTATTTTAATAGCTCCAGCATTTGTTTTTTGGAAATCAGCATCACTTGTCAATTCCTTATAAATCAAAACTGAATAATGATTTGCTTAAAAAAAAGAGAATTATTCGAGACAATGATAGGCACCTATACTTGATTTCAAATCTATATTACCTCTTCTTCCCTTGCCCTAGCCAAGCTTTTAGAACCACCAGTGTGCGTGTAAAGCTGCTTCTTTCGATTCAACGCATTTTGCTTGCACTTTGCCTATTATGTTATCAACAGTAACATTGGTTAGACACAGACTGAATACATACGAGTGTACCATAAATAGTTAAATGTTCTTATATCTTCCTTTTACTTGGGTGTATTACTTATATATACGTTCTTTTTCTCTTTCTTTGAAAAGTAATGTATATAACTCCAAAAAAACTTGAATACAATAAAATAATCTCTAAGACTGAAAATTAGTTGGTATTATATGCGTTTATCTAGAACCTAGGTGGATTAAAGACAAAGGCTACGTAAAAAATGGGGTACCTTTGTTGCAGGATCATTACGATAATCAATGAACCACCACCAATGCTCTCTAGGAATTCCCGCCGGGCAGTTGTCAAGATTCTTCTCAAGTGTCCTTGTTGGTTTGTAATGCGAGTCATACAGCCTCCCCCTTGTATCCTTCCAGGACCTCCCCATTTGTTGCAAAAATGTTTGCTTGATTCTACCACCGCTATCTTCCTGAAAGTGGAACATCTCCTACGATGACAATATCCAACTGTAAGTAATTGTAAGTTGAAAGGTTTGATATGATTAAACAATGCCGAAAGTTGTTACCTCTATGCAATCATCATAAACCCTGTCTTTGCCCCGCACCTTTCCCCAATTTTTCTCACAGATAGGAAATTTGCTGTAATCAGAACTTAGCGCTCCTAGAATGCCACTCAACAGGCCAGCTCCGTCTCTGACTACTTGCAGTTCCTCGTTGAACCTCAGTATGATCTTGCTACCATTAAGAGACCGCTTCATAGCCTCCCTCACACTCATTTTAGCTTGCTTGACTATTCCATCAGAATCTATAAAAAAATTTTACTTATGTGTCCAATGTGCCCAACATGTGAGAAACATAACAATATCATTAGCTAATCAATTAAAAAGTCGTATGGTTCAACACTTGTTACCAATGAGATCGACACCCCAAAACTCAGTAGTCTTTCGCCCTTTGCGCTTTTTAGCATCAGAAGCAGCAAACATCCTGTTAATGTGTTCGTCAAACAAATCTACCTCATTTGCCTCCGGGTCCAAGTCTTCATTGCATGGTTCCGTCACTTGTACACCGTTAGCGGTCTATGGCTCAGGTCTTGGTTCACTCCGAGGCGAACGAAAGGGTCAGAGAGGAGCCGCTGCGGAGACACCACCATTACTGGGGGGCGGGGGGATGAGCCGGTCATCGTCAGCGAATGGTGAAGACGCAGGAGGTGCAGCTGGAGGCTGCTGACGTGATGGCTCCACTCTTGTGCCTTTCGTGTAGCGAGCTTTCCTGGGCATCTTAAAATCCTAGTATAAACACATGTAGCATGACAAAAAATATTAGTTAATCTTAGACGAATAGAATGATTAACAAATAAATAACTGTTGATTCTCTTTTACCTTTTGTGTTGTATTAAATTCCCATACTTAAACAGTGGATATTAATTAAAATTATATACATTTACAGCCTGTTAATAGAACTACTGCATCTTAGGCTAATAAAATTACTCACATTATAACTATGTCACAGGATAGTAAATAACATTATATATATGTACATATATTAATTATATAAATGGAACCTTTTTTCCCAAATGATCCAACTACATATAGTGCCTATCAGAGAGAATGTGTTATCAGGGATATAGTGCCAGCTGTCACACTCTTGGGATATGGTGCCCAAAATAATCTTAGGATATAGTTTCTAGCATAATTTTTCAACACCTCAAACTCCAAACTCAAAAATAGATGAAAATGGAGAAATGAGATAAGGTTCTTGGGATTACTCACTGCAAAAGTTAGATAGAATGGAAGAGGATAACGACGTGATCACGTGGCCATAAATAAGTCTTTGATTGAAGCTCTAGATTGAGAGAAAATTGGATTTGAATGGAGGAAAGAA
>NC_029791.2:17477271-17490902 GCF_000816755.2 Arachis ipaensis | reverse complement strand
CAAGGGACAAGGGACTAAATATTAAGGGACTAAAATAGAAACCATAAACACGGGTTGATATCTAAGGTTCTTAAGGTTCTAACTCAATCCTAACTTAATCTCTCAAATTACAATCCGCTCACTGTCTCATTCAACTCTAACCCTTACCACTGACCAACCAGTCACGGCCTATGGCCCAAATCAAACTAGCTCGGCCTCCGGCACAAAGAAACTCAACCCGGCCTCTGGTCCATTTCAAAATAGATCATCATTATCACCCGTCCACCACCAAGGTACTCAAAATAGAAGGACAATCACAAACACAAGCAAATACAAGGCAAACAAATTTAAAGAACAGTTACAGTAAGTATCACAATTATCAGTTAAACAGAATTTATCAGATAGGCAAACCAAAACAATTATGCACACCCAAACAAAGTAAACAAATGCAACATGATGCATGCCTATCCTACTAGCCGTGAGCTCACGCGTCGGTTACTTTGCCAGAACTCGACACATCTGGTAGCTAACCCAGACATTGGTCTCTAGGTTGCACATCTCCAGGAGGGTCATAAATGAAGGAGAGTGCCTTTCCACATCGAAGGAGTGTGTCTTTGCACCTTCTCTTGGAGGAGATACGAAGGAGAGTGCCTTTCCACATCGAAGGAGTGCGTCTTTCCACCTTGCAACCAGAGAAGAATGTGGGAAAAGCAATACGAAGGAGAGTGCCTTTCCACCTTCCCCACATCTCCATCACAAGAGAGGGGACTTCCATCCTCAACTTGCCATCCGAACATATTTTCAAATTAATATACTGAGGTGACAAGGTATTACAACCTTTAGAAGTAAGAGTATATATATAATAACAATAGTAGTTGAAAGGAATTTATACCGAGGAGCCTGTGAAGAAAAGTTTAAAGCAAAAGTCGTAACACTCACGTAAACGGAAAACATGCGTGCAAAGAAACCTATGATTCATAAGTATAATAAATATAAAGTAGGAATAGATGGTCAAAAGTACAAAATAACAAGCTCCTAACTCAGCCTGTGAAGCTAAGGCTGGGCAGAGAATATTTACATACTTATATACATAATCTGAAACCCAAAATACATACATAAAACCCTAGCTCTCCATAAACCTCTAGGAGGAGCAAATAGACAAGTATACAAGAGGAGACTTTATATATACATATATTAAAAGATTAAAAGAAACCCCAAAAGAAACCACTTCGCTTCGGAAGCTCCAGACGCCTAACGAGGTGCCTCTCGACCTGCATCTGAAAAACACAACATAGTATGGGATGAGAACCGGAGGTTCTCATCATGGTAAAGGTGCTACGCACATAAGATATAAGGTCCTAGGAATGCCAGAGGCAATCCTAGAACACCAACACTCAGATTATAAATCTTAAGGGACTAAAATAGAAACCAAAAACACGGGTAGATATCTAAAGTTCTTAAGGTTCTAACTCAGTCCTAATTTAATCTCTCAAATTACAATCCGCTCACTGTCTCATTTAACTCTAACCCTTACCACTGACCCAACCAGTCACGGCCTATGGCCCAAATCAAACCAGCTCGGCCTCCGGCCCAAATAAACTCAACCTGGCCTCTGGCCCATTTCAATTAAAATCAACATTATCACCCATCCACCACCAAGGTACTCAAAACAGAAAAACAATCACAAACACAAGCAAATACAAGGCAAACACATTTAAAGAACAGTTACACCAAGTATCACAGTTATCAATTAAACAGAATTTATCAGATAGGCAAACCAAAATAATTATGCACACCCAAACAAAGCAAACAAATGAAACATGATGCATGCCTGTCCTATGGGCCGTGAGCTCACACGTCGGTTACCTTGCCAGAACCAGACACATCTGGTAGCTAACCCAGACATTGGTCTCTAGGTTGCGCATCTCCAGGAGGATCATAAACGAAGGAGAGTGCCTTTCCACATTGAAGGAGTGTGTCTTTCTACCTTCTCCTATAGGAGATACAAAGGAGAGTGCCTTTCCACATCGAAGAAGTGTGCCTTTCCACCTTACAACCAGAGAAAAATGTGGAAAAAATAATACGAAGGAGAGTGCCTTTCCACCTTTCCCACATCCCCATCACAACAAGAGAGGGAACTTTCGTCCTCAACTTGCCATCTAAACACATTTTCAAATTAATACGCAAGTGGGATCACACTCAGACCTTGCCATCTCGACCATTTCAGTGACATATATATATCTCGACAATTCCGGCCACACACACATCTTGATCGTTCTGGCCACACACACATCTCGACCATTCCGGCTACACATAGTCATCCGCAATCTCATCATTAACATCTCAGTTCAATTACTCTAGATCTTCCTTTACTTCCAAGTAACCTTGCTTTCCATAGCCTAATCGCATGACTTTCAACCTTTACTTCATCTCCAAGTTACCTCTATTTCCTAGCTTCAACTTACTATTAGAGTTACTACTACGATATGGGGCTAAAAGAGTGAAAATAGAGGTTTGGAGGGTCAAAATTGGCTTTAAAACACAAAATATGCATTGCTGAAAAACAGGGGTATGCGTACGCATACGTACAATTTTGCCCAGGTCACGCGTACGCGTGGGCCACGCGTACGCGTGAGCGTGCATGTTGGCCCATTTTGCGTACGCATAGGCTCATTCACGTACGCATGTACGCGAGGCAGTAGCTACCACATGTGTATGAGAGGGTATGCGTACGCATGCGTGGGTTTTTGGTTAAAATTTTGGCTAAGTTAAAAAGCTGCAGAAGTTCAATTTAAAACCTCAAACTTCTGACACGCATAAATTTTTTGTTTTAAACCATTTTTCATCCATTCTTCAAATGACATAAACTTCACAAACTCAATTTTCATACAAAACAAGTTTGAAACCATTTGGGGGTCTAGAAGCCAAGTTATGGCTTGTCAAAATTCGGCCAAAACCAGTTTTTCACAAAACTTCAAAACCTTAATTTTCCATACAAACCAAACTCAATTTCAACTTTCTTTACACATGCTCAACACCACAATATACCAATTTCATTACCACAACCTCCCTTTCCTTCAAAACTCACTTTACCATTCCTACAACCATCAACACCACATACCTTTATCAATACCACATCCTACCATTTCTCAATTCAATACTATCATACCACAACAAGGTTCTCATTCACCTAACCTAGATCTCCCAACAAGTGCTCTTTTATTGTCATTAGCTTGACATCCTTCATCCTCTGATCATGGAAGCTGAGGCTTCTGTTGCCTTTGGTTTCCTCCTCTTGCTGTGGGCTTTTCCTTGATGATTGTTTCTTTTTCCGTAGCCCTCTTCTCACTTGCCTCTATGATCGCTTTCCATTTCTCACACCTGGCAACTTTCTCATTGTCTTTCAGGTTGTCTTCAGTGGCTCTGGAGGGCGTAATTGCCTTCTCCTTAGCCATTTCTGCAAAGTGCTTAGCCAGTTATGCCATTTGCCTCTCAAGTCCTCTGATTAAGGCTTCTTGCTCTTTACTTACTTCCTCTTGGTGTTTCATCATTCTCTCTATTAAGATCTCTAAGTTGGTGATCCTCTGAGAGTCTTGTGAGATTGGGTGGTCGTGGGGTGTCTGAGGTTGAAAGGGTGAGTGTTGTGGTGGTGATGTGTAGTGGTTAATATTGGTATGGTGGTGTCTTTGCTGGTTTGGGAAATTGGGGTTGTTGTGGTTGAAGTCCCTTGGTCCTTGATTTTGGTGTTCACTTCTCCTCCAGTTGGAATGAGTTCTCCAGGGCGGGTTGTACACATCACCTTGAGACTTGTGTTGGAACATACTTGCGGTATTGTTTGGATAGTGTAATCGCTCATAACTTTGTTGCTCATGGTCAATTGTTCCAAAACCTTTTTCAGGTTGATTCCAACCATGTGAGTTTTGAGTTAGGTTGTATGTATTTACTATAGCAGTTCGCAGCTCATTGATTTTTCTGACCATTATCTCTAGTTGTTGCAGAGTCTGCTGATGCATCTGCTTGCTTTGGTTCATGACTGCACGGACACCTTCAATTTTCTTCTCTTGTGTGAATGGTTGTACTTCTGCCTTTGGTTTAACAATTCCCTGAGGTGGTTTCAACTTGACTAGGAGTTCACTCATTAGTTCTTCCCATCCGATGATGCTTCCTTGTGGGAAAGCTTCAAACCATTGAGCAACATCGTTCATGGTGATGAGTGGGTGCTCTCAATTGTGGGTTGCATTATCATCTAAGGTGGGGATATTACTCCCCTGCTTACTGGAATTTGTTGAGTTCCCCTCCATGATCTGCACAATCACAAACTGTCCAAATGAAGATTGAATATATTCATGCCTAAGATGTGATCAGAAAATTAGCTGACACAATGTATCAAACAGTTGATAGGCTTGAAAGATTAATAAAAGAAAATTGCTTCTCTCGTATATTCAACAAGCAAAAGCATAAGAATCACACAATGCCAGAGAAACCAGGAAAACTTCAATCTATTGCTAGAATTAAGTTTTAGTTAGCTTAAGCAAAAATTCAAACAGTTAGCGTGTTAGTCAAAAGTTAAAGAAACAGAAAAGAAAAAGTGCTTGATCTAGATCTCCACTTCACTTAATCATTGTCAATCTATTTCAATCCCCGGCAACGGTACCAAAAACTTGATGTGTGGAAAACGATCCAACACAAAACTCACCGGCAAGTGTACCAGGTCGCATCAAGTAATAATAACTCACATGAGTGAGGTCGATCCCACAGGGATTGAAGGATTGAGCAATTTTAGTTTAGTGATTGATTTAGTCAAGCGAATCAAGTATTGGTTATTTGATTTGTAATTGGCAGTATCCAAATTTGCAAGGAATGTAAAAGGGGAAGGGTGAATTGCTGTAAATTAAAGAGAAAAGCAAATAAAAGTGCTGAATCTTAAAGAACAAGAAATTAAATGGCAGAAACTTAGAACGCAAGAAATGTAAATTGCAGAATCTTAGAGTGCAAGAACTGTAAATGGCTTGAATTGTAAATGGGTCAGGGATGTGGGATTGCAAGAATTAAACAAAAGAACAATAAATCTCAACACATAGAAGAGTAGAAGGTGACTTGAATTGAACCGGATCTAAAATAGAAATGTAAATAAACTTGAAAAGCATTCAACAGAGAAAATAAAATGATAACTCCAGATCTCAGGACCCAAGAGACTAGATAACCAAGTCTAGATCTCAATGCCTTCCTAGATCCAAATTTAGAATTCAATTGCAAGAAAAGTAAATATCAAGCAGTAGAAGAAAGGAATTCAAATATTGATTTCTCAAAAAGTGCAGTAAATCAAACAGAGAGATCTCAGGGTGAGATTGAAACAGAATTCCTTCAATTCTCCAACCCCCAAGATTTAAACAAAGTGTATAGAGAAGAAAGCAAAAACAACCCAGGGGAAGAGAATTCAATTCTCCTTCCCAGGAACTCTCAAATTCTAAAAGCAACAACTCAAAATGTCAAGATGAGCTCTCTACTGTAAGTATTAAAAATTATAAAAAAGGAAGCTCTCGAAAAACTTAAATTCTAATCTATTTATACACTCTCTTCTAATGATCTTCAAGCCTTGAATTGGGCCCTTGGTCTTGATGGAATTGGGTTGATAATAGCCTCTGTTGATTGCTCTTGGTGTTGGGAAGAAATCCACTTGTGAACCGGACCATGAACCATTCACGTTTGAGTCAACGTTTGAGGCAAACATTGACTCAAACGTCTTCGTGAAACCAATTATGCAGCTCGGCCACTTTTGCTGCCATCCACGTTTGAGCCAACGTTTGAGGTCAAACGTTAGCTCAAACGTGGCCCTTCCCAAGCAGCTCTTCTAGCCAACGTTTGGCCTAACGTTTGAGGCAAATGTTGGCACAAACGTGGCTCATTTAAACCATCAAACAGGGGTGCTCTTCCATGCTAAAATGTGGCCAACGTTTGACCTCACGTTTGAGGCAAACGTTGGCGCAAACGTTAGCCCTTCCCTTGATTAATCTTCAGCCAACGTTTGCCTCAACGTTTGAGGCAAACGTTGGTGCAAACGTGGGCGACCTCCAGTGGTGATTCTCAGCTGCTACTCACGTTTGGATTCACTTTTGAGGCAAACGTTAGCTCAAACGTGAATCCCTTCTTTCCAAGCCCATTCTTGCAACCTTCTTCCAAGCTTTATTCCACCTATCATCAATCAACAATTGCATCAAAGCTATGCTATAATCATGAGGGTTATTCTTCTTCTTGTCATCTAAGCAATTATGGCACAAAACTCATGAAAATGCATCAATTCATCCATGGTTGATTGAATCTAAGGAAACATGAAATTCCACCCAATTGACTTACTTGTGGCCCAAGAAAGTGCATAAAATCTATTAAAAATCAAAGAAAAAGACTAGTAAAACTAGGCTAGGATGACTTTTCATCACACAAATACATATACTCATCATCATCAAAACATTATTTATCATTTATCCAACAAAGGTCACTGATGAGAGAACTTTTGCGTGGTCTAGAAATTTGCGGATAAATCCTCGTTACAAGTATAGTCTCTAAACCTTCAAAAGTCCTTTCATACAAATGTTTTGGTTGTCACAAGTAACAAACCCCTTTGAAATTGATAACCGAGTATTTAAACCTCGGGTCGTCTTCTCAAGGAATTGCAGGGAGGTGTTTTTATTATTGGTTATGAGTCTTGTAAATTGGGGTTTTGGATTAAGGTAAAAAGTTAGTTGAATGACAAGTAAAATAAAATAATAATAACTATAAAATAAACTTTTGGCAAGGTATGAGAAATTGGAAGTCCAGACTTAGTTATCCTTATCAATAATAATGAAAGTTGAATCTTAATTCCACTTAGTTGACCTTTACTAAAGCAAAGGAAAGTCAAGGGATAAATTGGTTTGATCTTCGAATCCTATTTATTTCCTAAGAAAAGATTGGGATTATTGAAGTTCAACTCAATTGGCAAGATAACAATTATCAATTATGCTGTTGAATTGGATAACTCCTGAGTTACTGATTTCTTAACCAAAACCAAAAGGGGAAAAGTAAATCTACTGGAATAAAAATGCCTTCAGATGGGAAGCAATAATCATGTAAATAAAAGAAAGCAATATTAAATTTAAATACCTCAAATTGCATTAACAAAAGAACTTAAATCTGACATGGATGTTCATAAATTAAATTGGAAAAATAAATAAAAGAACATTGAACCTGGATTGAGAGTCACTCCTAAAACTAAGAGAAGTCCTAAATCCTAATCCTAAGAGAGAGGAGAGAACCTCTCTCTCTAAAAACTACATCTAAATTCTAAAATTGTGAATTTGAGAGCTTGTTGATGAATGGATGCATTCCCCCACTTTATAGCCTCTAATCTGTGTTTTCTGGGCTGCAAACTGGGTCAGAAACAGCCCAGAATTCGCTGGTTGCAAATTCAAACACGCTAATTTTCGTCACTGCGATGCGGCCGCATGGGGCACGCGGTCGCGTCGCCTAGCGTTAGGGCAACTATGGCATATTATATATCAAATCGAAGCCGCGGACGTTATCTTTCCAACGCAACTAGAACCGCGTCATTTGGACCATTGTAGCTAAAGTTATAGCCGTTTGAGTGCGAAGAGGTCATGCTGGACAGCTTAGCAATTTCTCCAACTTCTTGTATTCCTTCCAATTTTGCGTGCTTCCTTTCCATCCTCTGAGCCATTCCTATCCTGTAATCTCTGAAATCACTTAACACGCATATCAAGACATCTAATGGTAATAAGAGAGGATTTAAACATAGGGAACTTAAGGCCAAAGAAGCATGTTTTCAATCAAAGCACATAATTAGGAAGGCAAATGTAAAACCATGCAAATAGTATGAATAAATGGGTAAAGAGTTGATAAAAATCACTCAATTGAGCACAAGATAAACCATAAAATAGTGGTTTATCAACCTCCCCACACTTAAACATTAGCATGTCCTCATACTAAGCTCAAGAGAAGCTAAAAAGATGAAGAGGAATGGTAGAATGTATGAAATGCAACCTATCTATGCAACTACATGCAAAATATTTCTACCTACTTAGTTAAAAGTAAAATATTATTTAAATTAGTGAAAATTTTCAAAAATTAGATCTTAAAAAGAAACTTATTATTTTAACCAAGCAGTAACTAAATGCATAAAATTAAATAAATATGCAAATGCAACAACTAATTTAACAAAGAAAATTAAAACATTGGTGTTGAGACAGGAAGGTACTAACCCACGAAGATCGGTATCGACCTCCCCACACTTAAAGATTGTACCGTCCTCGGTGCATGCTAAGATATACAAGTGGACGGGTTGCTTCAACTGGGGCTCTTTTTGTTCCTTTCCTTGCCGGTGATTTGGGAGTAGCTTTCTCTTTTACCCTTCTTGGTGGCCATCCTGAAAAGAAAAAAAGAAAGTGACTTTTAAAGCTAAGGGTTATAGCAAGGAAGAGAGCGGGAAAGGTGGTAATCATTGCACAATAAAGAAGAATGACGTTGACACACGCTCATGAGTACATGTGAAAAGTCATCAATGGAAAATAGCTAGTGCATATGATAACAAGTGAATGCAAGGTGTTTATTGGCATGCTGGCAAAGGCATGAGTAGCATAGATCAAGCATTCAATATCCAAGTTAGATTACCAAGTCTTTCAAACTAACAACATGTTTGTAATAACAATTATATTTAATTAATAAAATATAAAAAGGGTTTTGTAAAAAACAGGCATTTATAGTAGTAGATTAAAAGAAATCTTAAAAATAGTGCACAATGCCATACGGGCGTTTTCACAAACACATAGCATGCATGGTAAATAAGCTATTTGAAAGTATTAAATTGAACATGCAAGCAATCCTTTAAAAAGTAATATATAATTGTCAAGTAATTCCTCTAATAGTCCACAAGTAAAATATAGAAATAATGACCCAAATAAATTTCTAACACCAATGAAAATAATGCAATGAATGAAAGTATGCAATTAAAATAAAATAAAAAGAAAAATAAGAAGAATGAGAAGGGAAAGAAGAGAAGAAGAAGTAAAGAAGAAATAAGGAGGGAAAAGAAAAATTAGGATTTGGAGAAGAAGAAGAAGAAAAGATATTTTGGCAATTAAGTTTGAGCTGTGCGGCACAGGCGACGCAGTCGCGTCGGTCACGCGGTCGCGTGACCCATGTTGTGCTTCTGGCGCGAGTGCAGCTTCGCGCCTACACAACTCTCTGTTCGAATTGATATATTTGCCAAATTTGGGGTGACGCAATCACGTGGGGCATGCGATCACGTGAGTGGGCTTCAGAAGGGAACGACGTGGACGCGTGAGCCATGCGTCCGCATGGATAAAATTGTGCATTCAGCACCAATCCAGCACCACTCGCGCACAATAATTCGTTGTGCACCCTTTTTACGTCAAAAATCAGGACACGCGGCCGCGTGGGAGGCCATTATGCCCATACGACGCAGACGCGTCAGCGACGCGGTCGCGTGGGTTGATTTGTGCCACTGGCACGCCTCCAGCCACGCTCCAGCGTGACTCTCTGTTCGTTTTTTATTTTTCTCTCCTCTCCATGCGACGCAGACGCGTCGCTGATGCGGTCGCGTCGTGTGGCATTTTTTTTATATATGCAAAATGCGGAATGCAATGCTTAATGTGAATGCTATGCATGATTCCAGGTTCAATAAAATAAAATAAAATAAAAACAAAACGAAATAAAATTGAAAAAGGAACGATCATACCATGGTGGGTTGTCTCCCACCTAGCACTTTTAGTTAGAGTCCTTAAGTTGGACATTTGGTGAGCTCCCTGTTATGGTGGCTTATGCTTGTACTCATCTAGGAATCTCCACCAATGTTTGTGATTCCAATATCCTCCGGGATCCCAAACAAGGCACGTGAAGCCTTTGAGCAGCTTCAAACAGATTCTTAGGCTCCCGGGGTGTTGGATGTCAAAACAGATTCTAGGATCCCAAACCTTGCTTTTACACCCGTCTTTGTGTTGATAATCATGATTCCATCCGGGTAGCAAGCAATCTGAATTCTCACTAAAGCAGCCAAACAACTTCCTAGACCCATTCAGTTGAGCTTTACACCAACCTTTAAACTTTGAGCACACAACCATGTTGAACCTTGCTTGACAACTCTTACTGACCATCTTCCTCTTACTCTTAATGCCACAAAAAGCTCTAAGTTGACCATCCGTCTCCAGTAGCCCATATTCAAGTGGAATTAGAAAGCTAAGGGATATGAATTTTACCTACTTGAATGTTGTGAAGGATGATGGTAACTTAGGGGGAGGGGTCTCCAATAACTTTGGCAAGGTGATTTCAAGCTCCACTCCCTTGTGCTCTTTGACAATTTCCACCTCTTTGCAAACTTTCTTAATTTCAACCTCTTCCTCTTGGTAGCTTTCTTCCAATTCAATCTCTTATTCATTACTTACCAAGAGTGTGGGAGGCTGTGCTTTTTCTTCTTTAATCTCCATCTCTAGACCAACCTCTTCCAAGTCTTCAACTATGATATGCCTTGGGGGTTGTACACCCTTTTCAGCATCAATTTCAATCGCCTTGGAAGGAGGTTCTATAACCTGACTTTCCCATGGAGGTTCAGCATCTCCTAAATCTTCAACCATTTCTTCCTCTGCAACTATTATGGCTTCCTCCACTTGTTTCAATACAAAGCCATGTTCTTCATTGTCCACCGAAACTTCTAGTGTTTCCTTCATGCTTTGCTCTTCTTTTGATTCTCCACATGTAGCCCTGGGAGTTCTTTGAGTGCTCAGATATTGGGAAGCTATTATATTTATTAACTCGCCGAAGGCGGCCGCAAAATTTTGCACACTCTTATTCATCCTTTCTTGCCTTTGAAGAATAACACGAAGTCTGTCATCCATTGGAGGTTGGGGTGGATGTGAGGATTCATTGGTTGGGAGAGAGGATTCATAATAGGAAGGTGGTTCATCTTGATAATGATATGGAGATGGTGAATATTAAAGTGGTGGTTCTGTGTATGGTTCATTTGGCTCATAAGGTGGTTGGCATGGTGGATGTGGATTAGGGTCATATGGAGGTGAATGGTGGAAAGGGGCTTGTGAGTATGGTGGTCCAAAGTCATGTTGAGGAATGGGTTCATAGGCATATGGTGGTGGTTGTTGATAGTCCACTGGAGGTGGTTATTGCCATGAGGGTTGATCAAATCCTTGTGGCTCCTCCCATCTTTGATTGTTCCAACCTTGATGCCTGTTCTCATTGTAATTTCTTCTTCCTGCAACATAATTGTAACCAGACTCATAGCCAAAGGGGTGAGAGTTCATAGTAGCAAAATAAAAATTAAAAATAAAAATAAAAATAAATTTGAATTAAAAGGTTATTTAAATTTTGAATTTGAAAATTTTTAAATTTGAATTTTTGAAATTTGATTTTTGAAATAAGATAAGATAAAATAAAAATTTTTAAAATAAAAACCAATAACCTCTTAACTTAAGAAAAAGCAAAAATAAAAACAAATAAACAAGCAAAAATAAAATATTTACAATTACCAATAATAAGGCATACGTTTGCAATTCCCCGGCAACGGCGCCATTTTGAAAGAGCGGAAGATTGATGGTTTAGAAGTTATAGTAAACTCTCGTTGTAAGTATAGTTACTAAACCAAGCAATCAACCTTTCTTACAAATGTTTTGGTTGTCACAAGTAACAAACCCCTTTGAAATTGATAACCGAGTATTTAAACCCCGGGTCGTCTTCTCAAGAAATTGCAGGGAGGTGTTCTTATTATTGGTTATGAGCCTTGTAAATTGGGATTTTGGATTAAGGTAAAAAGTTAGTTGAATGACAAGTAAAATAAAATAATAATAACTATAAAATAAACTTTTGGCAAGGTATGAGAAATTGGAAGTCCAGACTTAGTTATCCTTATCAATAATAATGAAAGTTGAATCTTAATTCCACTTAGTTGACCTTTACTAAAGCAAAGGAAAGTCAAGGGATAAATTGGTTTGATCTTCGAATCCTATTTATTTCCTAAGAAAAGATTGGGATTATTGAAGTTCAACTCAATTGGCAAGATAACAATTATCAATTATGCTGTTGAATTGGATAACTCCTGAGTTACTGATTTCTTAACCAAAACCAAAAGGGAAAAAGTAAATCTACTGGAATAAGAATGCCTTCAGATGGGAAGCAATAATCATGTAAATAAAAGAAAGCAATATTAAACTGAAATATCTCAAATTGCATTAACAAAAGAACTTAAATCTGACATGGATGTTCATAAATTAAATTGAAAAAATAAATAAAAGAACATTGAACCTGGATTGAGAGTCACTCCTAAAACTAAAAGAAGTCCTAAATCCTAATCCTAAGAGAGAGGAGAGAACCTCTCTCTCTAAAAACTACATCTAAATTCTAAAATTGTGAATTTGAGAGCTTGTTGATGAATGGATGCATTCTCCCACTTTATAGCCTCTAATATGTGTTTTCTGGGCCGCAAACTGGGTCAGAAACAGCCCAGAATTCGCTGGTTGCGAATTCAAACACGCTGATTTTCGTCACTGCGACGCGGCCGCATGGGGCACGCGGTCGCGTCGCCTAGCGTTAGAGCAACTATGGCATATTATATATCAAATCGAAGCCCCGGATGTTAGCTTTCCAACGCAACTAGAACCGCGTCATTTGAACCTCTGTAGCTAAAGTTATAGCCGTTTGAGTGCGAAGAGGTCATGCTGGACAGCTTAGCAATTTCTCCAACTTCTTGTATTCCTTCCAATTTTGCGTGCTTCCTTTCCATCCTCTAAGCCATTCCTGCCCTGTAATCTCTGAAATTACTTAACACGCATATCAAGGCATCTAATGGTAATAGGAGAGGATTTAAACATAGGAAACTTAAGGCCAAAGAAGCATGTTTTCAATCAAAGCACATAATTAGGAAGGCAAATGTAAAACCATGCAAATAGTATGAATAAATGGGTAAAGAGTTGATAAAAACCACTCAATTGAGCACAAGATAAACCATAAAATAGTGGTTTATCAGTCACTAAGCATTAAACAAGTTCATATGTTCCAACCTATCCTGTGGTTATCTAGCCTAAGTTTTCACAGAACATTATATATTAAATACGTGAAACCTAAACCATACCTTGGCCGATTTCCATATATTTCCCAAGGCAACTCACCAAGGTCACACACACAGCCCCCACAAGTCCAAATTCAATAAAGCTTTAGCACCAATCTTTCACCAAGCCTCCATTGTACTCAATCAACTTCAACATACACATATACAAGCCTAATTCACATGTATCACACCCAAATTCAATATCCAAACTCATATAAACTATAATTTTCAGAATTTGAGAATCCTCACCTTAATATATCTTGATTGAGCAAAGGCCCACAAGTTCCTCAAGCTAAACTTGAACCTAAAGAACTAAAATCACAAATTTTCAACATGGATTCTCGCTACTTTTCGAAAATTGGAGGGGTAGAGAGGCTGGAGTGTTAGAGTGACTTACCAAAGAAATTGATCCGATATAATCGTAGAGCTCGATACGGTGATCGCGTGACTGTAAACGGTGCGGCGATTGGAGCTCGGAGTAAGAAGTTATGGTAGTTTAATTGTGGTATTAGGGTTTGTTTTCTTCCCT
>NC_029791.2:17474496-17476933 GCF_000816755.2 Arachis ipaensis | reverse complement strand
GATGCTGAATGAAAGGAAGAAGAAAGCTTCTTCTTAATGTACTTTGGGCTGTTGGGTTGGGCTTGGGCCAATTCTGGGCTCGGTTCGACCGGTTCGGCCCGTTCGGCCCAATCTTGGGCCAAATTCTTTAAAATTGATGTCAAAATTCATATTTTAATTAGCTCTATTATATTAAACTATCAAATCTCATTTTATAATCACTTTGATTAATAATTAATTTATTAATTTTACGTGTTTTACATCCTACCCCCTAACAGAAATTTTTGCCCTTGAAAATTCCAGTTACTAGAGAAAACGGATGGAAATACTCTCCTCGTTAACTAAACTTTTTATAGTCCCAAGGTCTTTCCACTCGGTGTGCTTCCATTGCTGCATTCTAATTCCTTTATCTCTAAGGATCTCAATCATTCGTCCACCGCTGACCATAAATTTCACTAAACTCTGCAGGCTCGAACAGCAATACCTTACTTGGAACGATTCAGCTTGGTTCTAAGTTTAATACTAAACTTGACATTTTCAGTTTTGGGTTTATATCCCTATCTTAGGCTATGAACAAATACAGCATTCCACAGTCGCACACTGCTCTATAAATCCAGTTATTGCAATTACCTCAACCTTCTGTCGGCCTCCGCAATGGCGTATCTCCTGCAACTTCTCTTTCTCAACCTAATAGTCCTAATGTCCTTGAAATCTCCGCGCTCCATCCCTTCAGCATCATCTTTCTTAACAGCAGTCAAGAAAATTAACCGTATCACCTCACTCGTGTCCACGAGATGCCCTTTGGGTCCTATCCGCACCGAACAATTGATATTAAGGTGATCAGTCTTAATATCTAAAGTCTAGAGCTTCGAATCTCCAAAGGTAATGTTCATGAACATGTATGCTATATATGTCAAGTAGACATCCTAAATAGCATGTACACACAGCCAGAGTATGCTCAGAAGCATAGTCACCCCAGGTTCTACGGAAAGTTGACCCTCCAAACCTTTATTTTCACTCTTTTAGTCCCAGATCATAGTAGTAACTCTAATAGTAAGTTGAAGCTAGGAAATAGAGGTAACTTGGAGATGAAGTAAAGGTTGAAAGTGATGTGATTAGGCTATGGAAAGCAAGGTTACTTGGAAGTAAAGGAAGGTCTAGAATAATTGAATTGAGGTGTTAATGATGAGATTGAGGATAACTATGTGTGGCTGGAACGGTCGAGATGTGTGTGTGACCAGAATGGTCCAGATGGCAAGGTCTGGGTGTGATCCCGCTTGCGTATTAATTTGAAAATGTGTTCTGATGGCAAGTTGAGGACAAAAGTCCCCTCTCTTGTCATGATGGGATGTGGAGAAGGTGAAAAGGCATCTTCTTTATATTATTTTTCCCACATTCTTCTCTGGTTGCAAGGTGGAAAGGCACACTCCTTCGATGTGGAAAGGCACTCTCTTTTGTTTATGACCCTCCTGGAGATGCGCAACTTAGAGACCAATGTCTGGGTTAGCTACCAAATGTGTCGGGTTCTGGCAAAGTAACCGACACCTGAGCTCACAGCCAGTAGGATAGGCATGCATCATGTTGTATTTGTTTGCTTTGTTTGGGTGTGCATAATTGTTTTGGTTTGCCTATCTGATAAATTCTGTTTAACTAATAACTGTGATACTTGCTGTAACTGTTTTTTAAATGTGTTTGCCTTGTATATGCTTGTGTTTGTGATTGTCCTTCTGTTTTGAGTACCTTGGTGGTGGACGGGTGATAATGATGATCTGTTTTTAAATGGGCCGGAGGCCGGGTTGAGTTTCTTTGGGCCGAAGGCCGAGCTGGTTTAATTTGGGCCATAGGCCGTGACTGGTTGGGTCAGTGGTAAGGGTTAGAGTTGAATGAGACAGTGAGCAGATTATAATTTGAGAGATTAAGTTAGGATTGAGTTAGAACCTTAAGAACCTTAGATATCTACCCGTGTTTATGGTTTCTGTTTTAGTCCCTTAAGATTTATAATCTGAGTGTCGGCATTCTAGGATTGCCTCTGGCATTTCCAGGACCTTATATCTTATGTGCATGGTACCTTTACCATGCTGAGAACCTCCGGTTCTAATCACATACTATGTTGTGTTTTTCAGATGCGGGTCGAGAGACACCTTGCTAGGCATCTGGAGCTTCTGATGTGTGAAATGGGGTGTGTTACGTTTTTATCTAAGTGAGTGAGGGGCATTTATGTTCTTTCGTCTATTGGTCCCACCTAGGACCAAAATCTTTAAGATAAGTGTTCCGATTTTTATTCTAAATATTTTTTTAGTTATTTTTACAGTTTTATTTTTCTCATACGCAATACCGAACAGACTTAAGCCTGTACAATTAATTATAACGCCGATACGTATTTTTATACAAATAATTACATTTTTGCATTCTAATTAATTTTCTGAGTTCGATTTATCTGTAAATTTCTAAATTTTAA
>NC_029791.2:17470827-17474371 GCF_000816755.2 Arachis ipaensis | reverse complement strand
TTTCAAATCTTACAGAAAATATTAAAGAATTGTCGGAAGGCTATACCGAATGATGGGAAGGTGGTTGTAGTGAACAAAGTTCTTCTTGTAGTGTCAGAACAGATAGATGTTGCTAAGATGGATTTCAGGTCTGATGCTTTCATGATGATTCAAATGCCAAGAGGGAAGGAACGAACCCACCAAGATTTCATGCATTTAGCCAAAGCATTTGGATTTAGTAGCATAACATTGCTTTGTAATGTATCCAGCTTATGGGTCATGGAGTTCTTCAACCAGTAGCCACACCACAAATTTTTAAATGTCTTAGAAACATCATCAGCCAGCTCTAATAACCAATGACCCACCTTGAATAACATAAAAACCTTAATCTAACTGACCGATTGATCGCAATCTTTTATCCAAATCAATCGTTCGTTGACACCAAGACAACCGTCCGCCGACCAACCCTCCAGTTGACCGCCAGTCGATCCGAGATGACGTAGGAATGTAGGATAGAAAGCGAAAAAGTACGGTAATTATAAATAATTTATAATTTGATAGTTGAGAGTTGAGAGTCGTTAAATATTAAAATATTAAAATAAGTTGATAATTGAGAGTCGTTAAATAATTTGATAAGTTTGACTAAATTATCATCTAACGACTATTAGCTATCAATTTTATATAAAGTTAAGTAATTAATTATACGTGAGTTTCTACCCTAAAATAAATAAATGTTGTAAAAGAGTTTTTTTTTATCTCGTCCATCATAGCCTGTTGTTGTATATTCTCTTTTGGGCCATATTCTAGTCTCCTATTTCTTTTTCTATAAGGCCCACTTGCTCTTCTGGCTATTCACAAGTCTTCTTTTGTTTTTCATTCAATCTGGGTAGAAATTCCATACCTTTTTCAACTGAGCTGATGCTGTTACCGCCCACTCCCTTCTTTTTTTTCTCTCTTATCTCACTTAGATCTTTGATAATCTCTCCTAGGAAAGATAACCCATCCTCTAGGTTCTATAGGATTCTGGTCCGTCTAGTTGAACTTTTTGATAAAAAAAAATCTTTGTTTTTGGATAATTGTTTAGGTGAATGCTAAGGTGATGAAGGATTTTTGCTTTTTTAAGTAATGAAAGTAACGTAGATAGTATTATTTCGTGACGTGTGTCTTTGGCATAATTTTTTAGGAGACATTGTCTGATTTGAGTCAATAGTACCTCTAGAATTATTCCGTTTCATGACATAATTAGCTCAATGTAAATTAACCAATGTTCTGAAAACCGGACCGGACCGGCCGGTTGAACCGGTCCAACCGGGAACCGACAATGAAAACGGGCCTTTGTTTGCTGATTTTTAATGTGAAATTGTGAAATTGCTAATTTTTGCTGATTTTGTGCTGTTGCTCTTTCTTTAATTCTTGAAATATTTGTTGAAATTTTCTTGCTGCTGCTAAAAATGAAAATCAAATCATTATTGAAATTTTTGTTCAGGGATTAGGGATTACTTGTTGCTGTTTTGTAATATTTTTTGCTGAATGCTAAAAATGAAAATCAAAGGGTAGTACAGATCAGGACACAATGAAACCGGCACAACATGGATTCATCTCTTTTGTCCTCATCAGAATGCATAACATGTTGCCTGTGCATAGTGTTTATAGTCCTCTAACCTGAGTGCCTAGCTTTGGCACTAGTTCCCTAAATAGAGTATTTGGTCATCAATTTGTATGTGTGGAATTCGAGCCACCTTGTGCCACTCCTTCCCACTATTTGGTTTAAGTCTTGGAGTCAGCAAAGGGCATTCTTGGACATAAAGTTGATTAAGGGTGGAAGGAAATTCTTCATCAGGCAAGAAATAAAGGATGTCACAGCAATGAATTTCAAGTATATAAAGAGCATTCAGATATTGGAACCTCTGTAGTTTAGCTTCTTGAGACACTTCAATGTGCTTATGCGCAGTGAGCTTATATTGGGAGGAAGTATCATGTCCTCTGGAAATGAATCCACCATCGGCATGATTTCTGAATCAAAATCCCAACTCTCTCAGCGAATTGAATCGAATCAACCAGGCCTTCCTCTTCTTTTTCTTTTAGTTGATTCTTAATTTTTCCAATAGATGTAACTTTCTGAATCAAGTGGATCAGATCATGTAGCTTTTTTATTTGGGATATTTTAGGAGACGCATTAGAAGAGCTATTTTGTATTATGTTTGCTATAATAATATTCACATGTTGTGTATGCTTGTGATTGTTCGGTGTTTACATTTTCTTTCCAAATCACTTGCTGTGATTGTTCTTTGATGTAAGGCTTTGAATTTGTGTGTGTGTGAGAATATGTGATAATGTTGAATGCAGTTGCATCTAACAGGAGTTCTTGGAGTATCCTCAACTTTTGGTCCTTTATAATTTATTTATTATTTTATTTTAAAACGGTTTTTCCGGTTAGACCATCGGTTAAACCGGTTGAACCACTAAATCAGTGAACCAATGACTAAAGCGGTTTGATGACCGGTTCGGTTTTCAGAACCTTGAAATTAACTCTAATGAAGTGATTTTTTTGTTGGGCTTTTTTGTGGGCTTAGGTTTTATTTTTATCCTTTTATGATTATAGAATGCAGTTTTTGTTATCACATTAATGTAGTTCTCAAAATTTTCACGAACTCAAAGAGAAAAAATAATTGCATGACAAAAAAAATAGAGATAATAATAATAATAATAATAATAATTAGGGCAAATCACCCAAATAAAATATTTGGATTTTAAAATTACAGAAATACAACTTTTGTAGTTTGGATACGAAAATATAATTTTTTATAAAACTATGCAAACTGTTGAAGAATTCTACGGTTTCTAAATATACATAAATCGTGGAGGGGTTCCACAGTTTACGTTCATGTTGCATTTGGCCAGAAACCGGGGTTCCACGATTTTTGTTGGAATCGAAAATAAACATAAACTGTAGAAGGGGTCTAGCAGTTTATGGTTGCACCGAGCTGCACTATACATATGAAATCTAGAGTGAGTAGTGTGATGGTTGAGAGTCATTTTCACACATTTACAAATGAAAGGGAGGAGAATTTAAATACAAGTTAGAAAGATTAAATACAAAAAAAGTACTAAAGAAGAGAATTTAAATTTATGTGTTGAAATTTAGTATTCTTTTACATTATTATTTTTTTTGTTACAATAAAATAATTATCACTAATATATATAAAAATAATTATTAACGAATATTTTAATTAACTGAATTACAACATATGTTATTTAATCCTTGCCGTAGAGGAGACAGAAGAGTATACATTTTAAAAATAAAGATGGAAGAGAATGTCATTTAGACATTTCATAAAGAAGGAAAATATCGTCTTCTCTAAAAATATTTGACTAAAACTCTACAAATATCCTAAATATTACAAACCATACATCTCTTAAACCATAAATCATAAATTTTTTGTCTTAAGCCTGCAAACAATCTACATCCTAATGCATAAATCTAAATCTTAAATTTTAAATTCTATACCCTAAATCTCATTTAACGATTTTTAACTATTAATTTCACATGAAGTCAATTATTTTT
>NC_029791.2:17469072-17470818 GCF_000816755.2 Arachis ipaensis | reverse complement strand
GAAGACAAAGAAAATAAAACAAAGAGGGCATATATATATATATATATATATAAAATATTCTTTTACAATTTCAGTGGAGATAAGTACCTTTCTTTTGATAAATGTCGGTCTGCCCCTATTTCCAACCCTAAATTCTAAATCCTCTAAATTATTAAACCTTATACCCTCCAAACCCTACATTTCAAATTATAACCTTCTTAATCTTAAACCTTAAACTTCACATAATAAATCCTAAACGCTATTTCTAACTTCTAACCACTAAATTCTACACACTCATCAATGCATTCTAAATTCTAAATTTAAGACCCTAAATCCTAAACCCTTAACCATGATGTATAAACTAAGTAGAATTTTTTTTTACATATATTTAGACTATGAGAGTCACTTAGAAAAAGACGCCTAAAACGTCTTTTTTTAAAGATGTTTTTTAATAATTAAAATTTAACATATATAATTAAATAAATTGTATTATTTCTGTCATAATTAGATCGAACAAACCGATTTGGCAAAAAACATCGAGAACCAAATTTTAAACCAATCTAAATTATAGTTTTTTATAAAAAATAACTACAATACCCCTATTATAACAAATAACTAAAATACTTATAAATGTTAGGATTTAGAATTCTCAAATATATATATATATATATAATAAGAGTATTTTGTCATTTTTTATAATAAGGGTATTGTAGTCATTTTTTATAAAAAAAAAATATTAATTTAGATCGGTTCAAGATTTAGTTCGTCGATTTTTTTGTCAAATTAATTTGTCTGATCTAATTTTGATAAAAATAGCACGGTTTAATCAGTTATATGTATTGAATTTTAATTACTAAAAAACATCTTTAAAAAAAGACGTTTTAAATGTCTTTATTTGAGTGGCTCCCTTAGACTATTATGTATAAGAGTTAAAATAAAAAAAATCAATAAAATTTTAATTAGGAAGTTTATTTCTTTTAGTCAATGCCAATTAACTTTTTTAAAATAATTTTGTTTATTTTATATTTTAAATCTTAAACCTTCTAAAAGTAAAATTTTTACAATTAAAAAACAACATTATTGGTTAATGTCGATAGTTAAAAGTTGCTTCGTTAACTATATTTTGGTGATTAATTAGTTGGCTAATTTTTAAAAAGATAAAAACTTACGTATAGTTGTTTTTATGTAAAATTATAATAATTTGAGAATCATTAGAAGATTTGAGAAGTTTGACTAAATCATTATTTACCAGTTTTTACCAGTTAATTTCACATGAAGACAACTATTTATAAGTCTTCACTTTTAATAAATATATTATTACTACTTATACTACTTATTCATTTTTATTTAAATTTTGATATTAAATCAAATTTAACAAGACAAATATATGGTTACATTAAATAAAATAAATATTTTAACATAAACCTCAAAAAAGTCATTTATAATTTATTATGGAGACAAAGAAAATAAAACAAAGAGGGCATATATATATTTAGTAGAAATAACTACCTCTCTTTCGGTAAACGTCGATTTACCCTTATTTCCAACCCTAAATTCTAAACCCTCTAAATTATTAAACCTTAAACCCTCCAAACTCTACATTTTAAAATATAACCTTCTAAATCTTAAACTTTAAATTTTACCTAATAAACCCTAGACACTATTATTAATTTCTAACCACTAAATTTTACACACTTATCAATAAATTTTAAATTCTAAATTCTAAATCTAAGATCCTAAATCATAAACCCTTAACCATGATGTATA
>NC_029791.2:17452007-17467579 GCF_000816755.2 Arachis ipaensis | reverse complement strand
GATATATAATATTTTTTTATCTCAATCAAATTTTTTAAAAAAGACTAATAATTTTACTTATGTTTATAAAATTAAATTTCAGTTTGGTGATTAACTAGTTGGCTAGTTTTTAAAAAGATAAAAACTCACGTGTAATTATTTTTATGTAAAATTGTAATTTGAGAATCGTTAAAAAATTTGATAAGTTTGACTAAATTATTATTTAACAATTTTCAATTTTTAGTTTCACATAAAGACAACTACTTATAAGTCTTCACTTTTAATAAATATATTATTACTACTTATTTATTTTTATTTAAATTTTGATATTAAATCAAATTTAACATGACAAATATATGGTTAAATTTAATAAAATAAATATTTTAACATAAACCTCAAAAAAGTCATTTATAATTTATTATGGAGACAATCCTTTATTAATAAATAATTTAAATATACATAGAAATATTATATACATCTAAATTATCCATTAATATCCCCCAATTTTCAATCCTAAATTTTAAACCTTCTAAACTATTAAACTTTAAACCCTCTAAACTTTACATTTCAACCTATAATCCTCTAAATCCTAAACTTTAAATTTCACACAATAAAATCTTAAATCTTATCCCTAACTTTTAACCACTAAACTCTACATATTCACTCGTCGATTCTAAATCTTAGACCCTAAATCATAAATCTTAAATCATTCAACTTAAAATAACCATATCTAACATTTTCTATCATACAACATTAATAACTAATTCCATGCATGCCACCTCTTACCAACTAACAAATAAATCTTAAACTAAAACATTCCATCTCAAATAATGTCTCAATTTATACATAATATACTTCACGTGTCAACAATTATGAGATATGTCGTCCACTAATTAACTAAAATATAACATTTTTCCTCCATAAATTATTATACATTGCATTAAGCCAAACTAATTGCAATTTAAAGATGTTTATGACAACACAATACGACACCACATATACTAATTTTAAATGATATAATCAGTCTCATAACTAAAATTTCTTAAATATTCATAATGTAATGATATAATTACATATGCATTCATCAACCCTAATAAAAATAGTCCATCAAATCTCATGCAACAAAATTTAACATTCTTATATTGAGCCTATTATTATTATTCAAATATGTTTAATAATTAAAAAATATTAGTTAAAAATAGTTAAAAAATTTTTATTTAGTATTTATTAATTATTGTAATAATTAATAAACACTAAATAAAATAAATTCTGACTATTTTTTTACCTAATATTATCGATTATTATTATTATCATCATTATCATTATTGTTGTTGTTGTGACTGAATTTTTTTACCTAATATTACCGATTATTATTATTATGATCGTTGTCATTATTGTTGTTGTTGCTATTATAATCGCTACTATTGTTCTTCCTGTTTTCCAATTTTTCACTCATTTAGTTAGTGTTAGTTCTATTAACATGGTTTTTGTTTACCAGCAACTAATTTTTCCCAGCTTTAATCATTGCTACTAATATTCTTCTTTTCTTACTGATTACCAAAAATTAAATTGACCCTAAACCGTTAACATCTTTCTTTTGATTATAAAAAGAGAAAGTATGAGGAGCCAATGAAATATTTATACAATATGTATAATGGAAGTTTAGAGAGTATTAGAGATATAATCATTAGTGTTACCTTTTCCCATCAGCTGAAGTTTTTGGGATGAGTGGTATCATATATGGTATTAGAGTGCTAGATCCGTAAGGTCAAGAGTTCGAACTTTAGTGAACCCCAAAATTAGTTTAAGTTTTTGGGAAGATGTTTATTATCGCTAGTATTCGAATAGTTATTCTAAATAGTATGGGAGATGTTCATTTTGTAACTCAATAGCTCATTGTGTCTCATTATACACATTGTACAAATAGTCCATTGTCTCCCTAGCGAGATCCTTATAAAAAACAATGAAACCATATCCACATTTTACATAAAAAAAAACATTAGACCCATGCAAAAACGGCCCATAAATCAACATCTTTAACATTAAGATTAATTTAAACTAATCACAATAAGATGGATGACAACATAATATAGAGCTCTGATTTTGATTCAGTAATTATCGACGTTCCTCCCAGCATCGATGCCACGTGTATAGAAGTAATTTTAGCCACGTATTTTCATCACCTAAATAAGCAATATGCGTTTATCACCATAGTATTTACCGTTTATCCTAACCCATAGGATTAAGGCCTAAATTTTATGGAACTGACCTATTGACAGTACTAAATACGATATATTCCAAATTCATAACAGAAAAGATAATATTGTCAACATCTAGAAATCGACTTATAAAATTAGTCATTGAAGAAATGGTTGTGAAATACCAGTATCTGAGTAGGATGGGTAAATATTTCTTGAATATGAAAGCATAAACAAATCTTTAAGGGAAAATTGTTATTTCGGTGGGGCAAATTATCATTTTTTTAAAACCCAATTACGGAGTCTAACAAAAAAATAATTAACTTTTAGTCAATAAATAAGTAAATTCAATTACTCACAATTTTTTAAAATTATCTTTTTCTTTTATTTTTTTTTCCAAACACCATAATTTCAACTAGGTGAAATATAAGGTAAAGAGCAAAATTTAAAGATGTGCTTAGGTGGCAAAATCCAAACCATACATTCTAAAACCACACTTTTTACTTAAAATCGTAATTCTTCACAAAAGCGTCACCTAATGGAAAAAAGTAAATTAAAAGATTTAAGAGAAGAAATAATTAAGTTATCAAAATTAATAAATCAAAAATTAATGATTTTAACTAATGTTAACTGTAATGACACCGAATTCTTAAAATCAATACAAAATGATTTTTTTCAAAATCTTTATTTTACTATAAGTTTTATTGAAGGACTTCAAAAACTTGAAAAAACTTATTTTTCACGTAGAATTTCTAAAAAATGTTACCATGGAAATGATTCACCACATCTTCATCATACCTTTAACCCACAATTAAACTCTATAGTAGACATGCTTGAAGAAATATTAGTATCTATAAAATTTCAAAGAAATAAGGAAAAAGAGAATCCCAAAGAAGAAAAATTTCATAATATAATCAATATAACAGATTTAAAAGTAAAACCACCACTAAAATTATGAATATCGAAGAAAAATTAGAAGAAGTTACAATACTTTTTAAACAATTAAAAATGGCTCAAGAAAATAATATTATGGAACAAGGATTTCAAATAGAAGAAGAATTAGTAAATTCTGAAAATATAGAAAATGAAGAACACATCTTAGATTATTCAAGTGACGAAGAACCAGCAATTCCAATACAAGTAAAAAATGAAGCTGGAACATCCAAGGATAATCAATCTCAATTTAAATGGGAAACAGTTTTTGATAATTATGCTTTTAAAAAAGGGTTTATAAATAAATATTCAAAATATACAAAAATACCATCAAAATACGTTCCTAAAATCCAGGAAATGGAAGGAGATAGAATGCTCGATTTAGACTGTAAAAAGAATGAAAAAGAAATTTTCGAAAATTGGTTGAATTCCTTTTTATTAGAAGCTTTTACTAATCCAAAGCTTAGTGAATTGTCTGGAAGAGATATTTGGAATTACATAGGGTTTCATACTAAAGGAACTATAAGAGATTATATGACATCAATAGAAAATCAAATAATAGAAGATTTAGCAACAAAAACAACATCTTATGATAAGATATTATATATAATGATGATTCTATATAAAGAATTTTTTGGAAAAAATATTATAGATCATAGACAAGAAGTCTATAATAAAGAATATCAAGAAGCAAAAAACCATTTAGTTAATATTCAGATATACGATCTATGCAATGTGGAATCTTATATATGTGAATATAGAATACATTATTACAAATTAAAAGAAGAAGATAAAAATTATTATCCTAGTTCAAATATAAAACTTGATTGGAAAAAATTAAAGAAACCATTAAGAGTTAGAATAGCTGACAAATCAATACATAAAATTGACCAAAAAGCAGAGATGGTTGAAATTTTTATTCAAAATTATAGGTTCATTGTTCCATCTATATATATGTTAGATTCTGGAATGGATTTTATCATAGGAAATAACTTTTTAAAGCTATATCATCCATTCATTCAAGAATTAACATATATAGTTTTAAAAGCTCCACACGATTCTTCAATAAATCAAAAATCAACACGTATAAAAATACCAACTACTACTATAGATAAGATCTTAAAATTCAAAATATTTTCTATATTAGAAACATGTTATTTAAATTTATACTTTCAGATAAATATCCCAAAAAATAATCTTGAAATAAAGATAGAACAACTTTTAGATGAAATTTGTGCTGAAAATCCTTTAGATATTAAAAATACAAATAACGAATTAGTAAGTACTAAATTAAAAGATCCTATAAAAGAGATAAATGTTCCAAATAAAATTCCTTATTCCGCAAGAGATAGAGAAGAGTTTTCACTAGAATGTAGAGATCTTTTGGAAAAAGGAATTATAAGATTAAGTAAAAGTCCTCATGCGGCTCCAGCCTTTTATGTCGAAAACAATAATGAAATTAAAAGGGGAAAACGAAGAATGGTTATTAACTATAAGAAGATGAATGAAGCAACTATTGGTGATGCTCATAAACTTCCAAGAAAAGATTCTATTTTAGAAAAAATCAAAGGAGCAACTTGGTTTTCATCTCTTGATGCAAAATCAGGATATTGGCAACTTCGTTTAGACGAAGAAACAAAGAAATTAACTGCTTTTACTTGCCCAACAAAAGAATCAACAAGTGTGTTGCTCTATGAATGGAATATATTACCATTCGGATTAAAACAAGCCCCAGGTATTTATCAAAGATTTTTGGAAGAAAATCTAAAAAGGTTAAATAAATTTGTTTTAGTGTACATTGATGATATACTAATTCTTACAAAACAGGATAGAGAAGATCATCTTCAAAAAATTATTAATAGTTTTAGAAAGACACTGGAAGAGGCAAAGGAATCCTTCAGGAAATATGAAGCTCTCCATCCAGAGCAAACCTTAAAAAGAGCAGATAAAGCTCCAATTCAAACCCAGAGAACAGGGATAATAAGAAACATTCCTACAAGGGCTGAAATCAAGGAAAAGAAAAGGGTCTGTAGATCAAATCTCAGAGAAACTCTTAACATAGTCCTGAATTGGACTGAAGAAAAAAGGGCAATTTTGGGATATTATTCTATTGCCAAAGAACAGCTAACAAAGCTGGTTATATTCCCAGATGCTTCCCCATCTGACACCTATCAGTTTTTCCAATATGGATTAATTGATACAATTTTAATTTTTAATGACCTAAAAATTATTAGTGAGTTTCCTACAGGATTCGTTGATGCAGTAAAGAGATTTAAAAATATGATTGACAATGTAAATCCAAGGGATATATCCCTAAAATTTACAAACAGTCAACCTATTTTTAACGAAGAAGAAGAATGTTTGGTTCCAGCACACCAAGTAATATTCATGTCCGTCTTCCCAGAAAATTTTCAACCAATTGATCAGATTCAAGATTTAACGATTTACAGTCATGAAGGAATGTTAGCCAGCACATTAGAAAGGGTCTTTGAAAGAACTCAAAAAATAACGAAGGAATCTCACACAATGATTAATTATAAAAGTAGAAATACTCTGCTTGTGTCCAGTAAAAGAAATGAAATTGTAAAAAGAGAGATGAGACTCTTGGTGGAATTTGAATTAGCATTCTACAACTTATCTGGACTTTTAGAAAAGCTCCCTGAAGGGATAAAGAGGAATCTCTGCTATTTGATAAAAGACAGAGAAGACCACAAGTGCCAGCTATGTGCCTCAGAGCTATCTGAAGAAAGCAATAATGAAACAAAATCAACTCACATGATGAAGGAAGGAGACAATGCATCTGAGGGTCACATGATAAAAGAGGAGGACAGTGCATCTGAAGCATCTCTCAACATTATTGCATAGTGACGTAAGCACTTAGGTCATAGAGCACCAACAATGTAGCTGGTGCAAAAGAACAAAACAATGACGTAAGCAATGACGTCATAAGAAGGGTAAGGATGGGAATTGTCCATCAAACCCAACTATTATAAATAGGTTGCTTAGGCAATTGTAGAAGCATCAGACAATAGAAAGCAGGAGGCTAAGAGTACTCATATGCTAGGAGAGCAAGGAGGAAGCTGCCAAGGCGATTCTATAGTCTGAGGAAGAATTCCCTTAGGAAAAATAATTCTAAACTCCCCTCTGGAGATAAAAACACCTTATGTAAAATATACTAAATAAAGGAAGTTTTTTCTCCAGAAAGGTACATCTTCATCCTAGTCTTCAATTATGAATTATTTAGAAAGTTTAGAATTAACAGAAGAATCTGATTATTATAGATTAACTGCTTTATTAGATAATGAAAAACAGGCTGTTCTAAAAACAGAATTAAATCTCAAATCAAATGAAAACTTTAATAAACAAAATCTCTTAAAAGAAGTTTTTAATAGAAAAAATATAATATACTATGAAAAAATTCAACTTAAAGCCCCTATAAATTCAACTTGGCGGATTTTATCTTTATAGGGGCTTCAAGTTGAATTTTTCCATAGTATATTATATTTTTTCTATTAAAAACTTCTTTTAAGGGATTTTGTTTATTAAAGTTTTCATTTGATTTGAGATTTAATTCTATTTTTAGAACAGCCTGTTTTTCATTATCTAATAAAGCAGTTAATCTATAATAATCAGATTCTTCTGTTAATTCTAAACTTTCTAAATAATTCATAATTGAAGACTAGGATGAAGATGTACCTTTCTGGAGGAAAAACTTCCTTTATTTAGTATATTTTACATAAGGTGTTTTTATCTCCAGAGGGGAGATTGTAGATGCCAACTCCAGAGGGGAGTTTAGAATTATTTTTCCTAAGGGAATTCTTCCTCAGACTATAGAATCGCCTTGGCAGCTTCCTCCTTGCTCTCCTAGCATATGAGTACTCTTAGCCTCCTAGCATATGAGTACTCTTAGCTCTCCTTGCTCTCCTAAGAGAATTCAAGGAATTCAACCAATTTTCGAAATTTTTTTTTTCATTCTTTTTACAGTCTAAATCGAGCATTCTATCTCCTTCCATTTCCTGGATTTTAGGAACGTATTTTGATGGTATTTTTGTTTATTTTGAATCTTTATTTATAAACCCTTTTTTAAAAGCATAATTATCAAAACATGTTTCCCATTTAAATTGAGATTGATTATCCTTAGATATTCCAGCTTCATTTTTTACTTGTATTGGAATTGCTGGTTCCTCGTCACTTGAATAATCTAGGATGTGTTCTTCATTTTCTATATTTTCAGGGTTTACTGTTAATCTCTTTTTATTTTAAAATTTAAAAAAATAGGATAATAATTTTTTTATAAGAAACCTATTTTTTAATTAATTAATTAGAATTAACTTTACTCCTAATTAATTAACTAACAGAATCGTAACGATAATTTGACTAATTCCGTTGTTCCACACATCTACAACTAACCCAGTTGATCATCTATTAACTGAGGATGAAAAAAAAAAAATTGAAAATTATATTTTTCACTCTCACACGCGTATATTCAATTCAAAACATGGATGGCTTTGATATAACTACACCGAAAATGGCAAAATGCTATGGGAAGATTTTCAAGCATACTGTCACATATACCAGCCACTTTATTAGTACAACAATATACCATGTATGGATCGGTGGCTAGCTAGTAAAGCTTTTGTCATCTTGCATGGTGTATATTGACGAAAAGATCCATAAAAAGGCAGAAAAAAGATACCTAAAAATAATAAATTTGTGACTAAATGATAACTTGTATTAATAAGTCAAGTCACATTAAAATAAATTTTAGATGGCTAGAAGTTGATAGGCTCTGTAAATAGTAAATACAGGCCCAGATATAATTGGAACAGGCAACTACATTGAAAAAATAGATGGAAATTTGTTGTGTTTAAATTTGGTGGGCATAAATGTACTGGTGAGTTTGGTTTAAGATAAAAATAACAATGCATTTAAAGATTATTTTTTGAATCTCACTTTTTTTTAATTATACCAATATGATAAAAGATTACTTTTTTTTCTTAATCTCAGAACCAAAAATTTTATGTTATAATGTATTATAATACTTGTGTAATACTTGAAATAATAGGACGAAAAATGATAATTTTAATGGCTAATAACATTATACTAGCCTAATGATAAAATTGCATCTCCAGAGGTCCATTATTTTCAGAAAAAGAGACCAATAGTAGAGCATTGGTTCTAAATGCTAACACAGTTAAGTTAGCTAAATCAAGAATCATTTATAAGCAATTAATGCTACAACAGTACAGCCCATCAAGAGGGGACACATTTTTTCTACAACATCCATCTATAATAAGACAGGTTTATTACACACCATGTTTTGAATGTTCTAAAATGCACTTCAGTTATTTCCCCTGACATTTCAATCGTTTTTATTTTTTAATTAGTATCTCAATGGCTATTATTTACGGTATATCAGTGTGACAATGTACCAGTCAAATACACTGGTACATGTGAAAGTCTTTCTAAATTATGATGCAAAGACACTTATTCGAATATGGAATATGATAAAATACAAGACATACAATACACACAAATTTAAAATTTTTAAAAATACGAAATTGATGTGTGATATTTAAATATATTTAAAAAAAATATTTTTTATTAAACCACAATTAAACGTAAAAAATAAGCAATCTATGGACAGCATCTTTGTGGTAAAAGTGGTGAGTTGACCAGCGTACCAAAAATGGGGCCAAAAACTCCCATTTCAAGATATTAAGATAAGATAAGATTTCAGTTTATATAAGTCCAACTCTATTTCAGTTTATATAAGTCCAACTCTAAGCTACATACACAACACCATCCAATTTCTCTGCTTTGTTGCTACTGTCGCTTCCGAACATCTATGGCTCTTGCATCACATGATTCCGATGCAAAACTTGAGAAACAAGAAGATGATGCCTTTATGTTTGCGCAAATGGCATGTTCAGTTGTGGTTCCAATGGCTGTGAGGACCACAATAGAGCTTGGTGTATTTGAGATCATAGCAAAAGAAGGCGAAGGTGCAAAGCTCTCAGCAAAAGACATTGTGGATCGCATTGGAAGCAACAACCCTGAAGCAGCATCAATGTTGGATCGTGTTCTAAGGCTTCTTGCAAGTCATTCATTACTGTCTTGTTCTGTTGTTGAAGATCCAGAAAGCTCTAATAACTTGCACCACAGGCTACTGTATAGCCTCTCACCTGTTTCCAAATACTTTGTGACTGATGCTGATGGTGTGTCTTGGGGACCCTCTTTGGCGCATCTTCTGGATAAAGTCTTATATCCATGCTGGTCAGTAAACGCATTGCATCTTATCTTGGATTTTTATGCCCTTTCACTAAATAAATTATTCTATTTTATTAATTTTTTATCTGTAAAATTATTTTATAATACATATATTTATTTATATATTGTCACATACATTATTAGTAAAAATAAAAAGGATAGAAGAGTAGAAAATTAAATTTTAATTAATAATTAATTGTTGTAAAATAAATAAATAAAGAAGATAAAATAGATGACTCTAGTATTAATATTAGCCAATATAATTAACTCAATATATATATATAGCAACTTATTTGTAAGAGAGAGAGAAGAGAACAGTATATAAAAGAGAGAGTGATTTTATTGTTTCTTTTGTGTGTTAAACCCCTATTTATACATGTACAAGACTTTACTTTTTCAAACTATATTAAATACAGTCGTCCTTAAGAAACTGTATCTTATGGAAAATGGGCATCCACATAAGGTGTGATAAGGTATTCTTATCACAACACTCCCCTTGAATGACCATTTAGAATTATTGCCTCGTTAAAACCTTACTAAAGAAAAATCCAATGAAAAAAACTTTAGTGAAGGAAAAAGAGTACAATATCCTTTAGTGATGGGAACTGCCTCATTAAAAACCTTGTTAAGAAAAACCCAATGTGAAAAAAAATCTTACCAAGGAAAAAAGAGTACAATCTCCTCCTTTTGTCGACATCAGTTAATGTCTCGAAATCGGCGCATCCCAATCTCATGTACCAATCTTTCAAATGAGGATTTTGGGAGTGACTTTGTAAATAAATTTGTCAGATTGTCACTTGAGCGGATCTGTTAGACATCAATTGTCCCTTGATTTTGAAAATCATGAGTGAACAAGAATTTGGGAGAAATATGCTTTGTTCTATCACCTTTGATGTATCTACCTTTAAGTTGAGCAATTCATGATATATTATCTTCAAACAGGACATTTGGAGCTATCTTATGATCAATCAGTCCACATGATGACAGAATATATTGGATCAAACTCCTGAGCCAAAAACACTCGCGACTTGCTTCATGAATCGCTAGTATTTCGACATGAGTAGAGGATGTTGCAGCAATCGTCTGTTTCGTGGACCTCCATGATATAGCTGTTCCACCATATGTAAACAGGTATCCTGCTTGAGATCTTCCTTTATGTGGATCAGACAAGTAGACAGCATCTGCATTGCCAACTAGTTGTGACTTGGATCTATAGGGATAAAACAATCCCATATCAACCGTTCCATGAAGATATCGAAAGATTTGCTTGATTCCACTCTAATGTCTTCTGGTTGGAGAGGAACTATACCTTGCTAGTAAATTCACAGCAAATGATATATCGGGTCGTGTATTATTAGAAAGATACAATAGCGCTCCAATGGCACTAAGATATGGTACTTCAGGACCAATGATATCTTTATTCTCTTCTTTAGGATGGAAATGATCATTCTCCACATCCAAAGATCTTACGATCATTGGGGTACTCAAGGGATGTGACTTATTCATATAAAATCTTTTCAATATCTTTTCTGTGTATGTTGTTTGATGATTAAAGATCCCATTTTTCATATGCTCGATCTGCAAACCGAGACAAAATTTAGTCTTTCCAAAATCTTTCATCTCAAACTCTTCTTTTAGAGTTTTAATAATTGTTGGAATCTCTTCAAGAGTTCCAATAATATTTATATCATCAACTTACACAGCAATTATAATGAACCCAGATGCAGATTTCTTTATGAAAACACATGGACAGATATCATCATTCTTGAATCCATTTTTGGATAGATACTCAATAAGACGATTATACCACATCCGTCTAGATTGCTTTAGACCATATAAAGATCTTTGCAATTTAACTGAGTATAACCCTTGCAAATATTCATTGGATGGTTTAGATATCTTTAGTCCTTCAAGGACTTTCATATAGATATCCCGATCTAATGAGCCGTATAAATAGGCTATTACCACATCCATTAAATGCATATGCAATTTATGATATGCAGATAAACTGACCAAATAACGCAATGTTATCGCATCCACTACAGGGGAATACGTTTCTTCATAATCTATATCGGGCCTTTGTGAAAAACCTTGTGCCACAAGTCGGGTTTTGTAGTGCACAACTTCATTTTTCTCATTAAGTTTTCTCACAAATACCCATCGGTATCCAACAGATTTTACATCTTTTAGTGTACGGACTACAGGTCCAAAGACTTCACGTTTTGCAAGTGAGTCTAACTCAGCCTTCATGGCTTCTTTCTATTTTGGCCAATCATTCATTTGTCAACATTCTTCGACTGATCTTGACTCAAGATCCTTATTTTCATGCATGATATTCAATGCCACATTATATGCAAATATTTCATTGACAATTGTCTTATTTCGGTCCCATTTCTCTCCTGTAAAGACATAATTTATCGAGATCTCGTCATTTTCACAATTTTCAAGTACCTGAACGTCTTCTGGTGTTAAAATTATATCAGAATTTTGGACAACTACAGGTGCCTTTACTATGTCTTTTTCAACAGAAATAGTATTTACCTCTTTTCTTTTTCGAAGATTTTTGTCTTTGGAATCGACAGGCTGCCACGCTTCTGGCGTGAATTTGCTTCAGTGGCTACTTGTCCTACTGGGACATCAATTCGAATTGGGGCATTTTCCGCTGGTATATAAGATTTGGTTATCCTCTTTGTATCAGAAAATGCATCAGACAATTCATTTGCTATTCTTTGCAAATGTATAATCTTTTGAACTTCTAGTTCACATTGCCCTGATCGAGGATCTAAATGCATCAAGGATGATTCATTCCAATTAAGTTCCTTTTTAGGAAGCTTATTCTCTCCTCCTAATGTTGGAAATTTTGATTCATCAAAATGACAATCTGCTAATCGGGCTTTAAATACATCTCCCGTTTGTATCTCAAGATACCTCACTATAGAGGGAGAATCATATCCAACATATATCCTTAATTTTCTTGGGGTTCCATTTTGGTGTGATTAGATGCTGCAATGGGAACATATATCGCACACCCGAATATTCTTAAATGGAAAACATTTGGCTGCTGGCCAAAAGCTAATTGCATAGGAAAGAACTTATGGTAACTCGTTGGTCTCAAACGAATAAGTGTTGTGGCATGTAAAATAGCATGCCCCCAAACCGAGGTTGGGAGATTTGTTCTCATAAGGAAGGGTCTATCAATTAATTGGAAGCGTTTAATAAGTGATTCTGCTAACCCATTTTGTGTGTGAACATAAGCTATTAGATGTTAAACACTTATTCCATTAGCCATACAATAAGCATCAAATGCTTGGAGAGTAAATTCACCAGCATTATCAAGACGAATTGCTTTGATTGGATTTTCTAGAAATTGTGCTTTTAATCGAATAATTTGAGCCAGTAATCTCGCAAACGCCAGGTTGCGAGAAGACAATAAGCACACATGTGCCCATCTCGAAGATGCGTCTATTAAGACCATAAAATATCTAAAAGATCCATATGGTGGATGAATAGGTCCACATATATCACCTTCAATCCTTTCTAGGAATTCATAGGACTCAAATCCAATCTTTACTGGTGATAGCCTTAAAATTAACTTTCCCTAAGAACATGCAGCACAACAAAATTCACTAGTTTTAAGAATCTTCTAGTTTTGTTAGTGAATGTCCATGAGAGTTTTCAATAATCCTCCGCATCATGGTTGTTTCCGGATGACCCAATCGATCGTGCCAAGTTATGAATTCATTTGGGCTAGTAAACTTCTGGTTTAGAATGGCATGTGATTCAATTGCACTAATCTTGGTATAATATAACTCAGATGAAAGTGATGGCAACTTTTCTAATATAACATTTTTATTTGAATCATGAGTTGTGATACATAAGTACTCATGATTTTCCTCATTCATAGTCTCAATATGATATCCATTTCGGCGAATATCTTTAAAGCTTAACAAGTTTCTTAGAGACTTGGTAAACAATAGTGCATTATTTATTATGAATTTTGTTCCTCCGAAAAATAAAATTATAGCTCTTCCGGAACCTTCAATCACATTGCTTGAGCCAATAATAGTATTAACATATTATTCTTTTGGCACAAGATAGGTAAAATATATATTACTTTTGAGAATGGTGTGCGAACTTGCACTATCCACAAGGCATGCATCTTCATTATATATCCTTGCCATTTTCTTCAAAGACAAATAATAATAATAAAATGAGTAGTATGCACAATTAAATTGAACACTTGATCGGAATTATTTTTCTAAAAAACACTGTACATAAAAATAATGTCATATACTAAAATTTTATTTTAAAACTTGACACATTTAATGATTTCAAAATTCATAAACATTAATATTTTATTATTTATATACATCATATTTAAAACTTAAATACATAGAAAATAAAACTTAACAATAAGTTCTTTACATTATTTATTTACATGGATACTTAACAATTTCACATATTAAACTATTCCATCGTTGATCAAATGACCAATATTTTCTTCAGGATCCTCAAAGAAATCAGATACATTATAATGAGTGGTGAAATTTGCAGCATCATTTGAAACAAAATTTGTTTCATTTCCTTTGTCATCCATTTTCAAAAAGATACTTGATAAAGATCAACTAGGTGCCTTGGTGTACGACAGGTACGCGACCAATGGCCATTTCCACCACAGTGAAAACACTTATCCTTTGTTGATTTATTTTGCCCAATATTTCTTTCTTTATCCCACTTCTGGTGAGATCCTCTCTTTTGAACATAATTCCTTTTCCTTCCATAATTTTTCTTGTTGCCAAAACCTTGCCATTTAACTCTTCTGGAGTAATGATTTACCGCATTTACTTCAGGAAATGGGGGCGGCGCCAGCTGGGCGTGCTTCATGATTCTTTAAGAGCAACTCATTGTTGCGTTCAGCAACAAAAAGGCAAGAAATTAACTCATAATACTTTTTAAATCCTTTTTCTCGATACTGCTGCTGCAGGAGCACATTCGAGGCATGGAAGGTCGAGAAAGTTTTCTCTGATATATCATTATTAGATATCTTTTCCCCACATAATTTCATTCGTGAGATGATTCGAAACATTGCCGAATTATATTCATTTATGAATTTAAAATCCTGTAAACGCAAGTGCGTCCATTCATATCGGGCTTGAGGAAGTATCACCGTCTTTTGATGATTGTACTTTTCTTCAAGGTCTTTCCAAAGATCTGCATGATCTTTTAATGTGAGACATTCATTTTTCAAACCTTCGTCAAGATGACGACGAAGAAAAATCATGACTTTGGCTTTATCTTTCTGTGATGCATTATTTTCAGCCTTAATGGTATCTCCAAGATCCATTGAATCAAGATGGATTTCAGCATCTAATATTCATGATAAATAATTATTTCTAGATATATCAAGAGCATTAAATTCAAGATGAGAGAACTTCGACATAATAAAAATTTGTTACCTGAGTCTTCCTAAAATTTGATCAGAGTCTCGTGCTGATAACGTGTTGTAAAATAAATAAATAAAGAAGATAAAATAGAAGACTCTAGTATTAATATTAGCCAATATAATCAACTCAATATATTGAATATATATAGCAACTTATTTGTAAGAGAGAGAGAGAAGAGAACAGTAATGAATTAATTTTTAATTTGTCAAATTAAAAAATATAATAAAAAATAAAAAGTATTAGCTAATTTTTTTTATGTAAAATTAACTCTTTTAATATTTATTTTTAAAAAAATATAAAATATAAAATATAAAATTTGAAAGTAATAACTTTTTTAGAATTATTTGTTATGCTAACTTGATAATTACGGCTGACAGCAACTACACCTTAGGTTAATCCTTTAAATCCAATTAAAAACCGACTATTTTCAATGATTATTAGTCAAATATTTTTAAATTATTATTTCACTCTTATATTATTTTTCTTATTTTAAATTATAATTCCTTTATTCTGTTATTGAGAAGTTCAAAAACAGAGTAAAAGTTATTCATGGGAAGATAGAATAAGCTTGTGAACCAATCAAACTAATTTGACCCTCAGAATCAATTACATTATAACAAATTATATCTGATTTTGACTATTTCCTAACTAATAAAGATCTAGGTGTATCGTTGATAATATAAATTAAAATTTAATTTTATGAACAAATAATTCATTTCAGGAGTTTTAGATATAGTTAATTATTTTG
>NC_029791.2:17443777-17451781 GCF_000816755.2 Arachis ipaensis | reverse complement strand
TCATTTTTTGGCCAAATCAATTTATCTGATATAATTTTAATAAAAATAACACAATTTAATCAATTATATATATATTGAATTTTAATTACTAAAAAACACCTTTAAAAAAAGACTTTTTAAGCATTTTTATCTGAGTAATTCCCTTCGTATAAAGCTGATAATTCAAAATTATAGGATAACTTTGTTGTAAAACAACTAAATAAATAAGGAAGATGTAAATATAAAATAAAATATGTAAATAGAAGACTCTATATAATTAGCTCAATAATAATTTATATATGTACATTAATATTATATGTTGTAATATGTATATATATGTAAAGATAGAAAAAAGTATTAAAAGTAAAGAGAGAGAGAATTGCATTTGTTTTATTACTGTAAAGAGAGAGAGAGGGGGGGAAATAGAAATATTTGTAATTGTATGTGTGCTTGCTTTCTCTCAGAGGCAAAGGCCTCTATTTATACATATATTGGGAGCTTAATTTCAACATGCATTTAATGTCATTCCTTCTTTGAAAATGTGAGTTTTACATGGGAATGGGCATCTACGTTGCTCGTTCTTATCACAACACTCCCCCTTGGATGCCCATTTAGGATTATTGCCTCGTTAAAACCTTACTAAAGAAAAACCCAGTGGGAAAAAACCTTAGTGAAGGAAAAAGAGTACAATATCCTTTAGTGATGGGGACTGCCTCATTAAAAACCTTGTCAAGAAAAATCCAATAGGAAAAAAACCTGACCAAGGAAAAAAGAGTACAGTCTCCTCCTCTTGCCGATATCATTTAATGTCTCGAAATCGGTGCATCCCAATCTCATGTACCAATCTTTCAAAGGAGGATTTTGGGAGTGACTTTGTAAATAAATCTGCCAGATTGTCACTTGAGCAGATTTGTTGGACATCAATTGTCCCTTGATTTTGAAGATTATGAGTGAAGAAAAATTTGGGAGAAATATGCTTTGTTCTATCACCTTTGATGTATCCGCCTTTAAGTTGAGCAATGCATGCTGTATTATCTTCAAACAGGACAGTTGGAGCTATCTTATGATCAATCAGTCCATATGATGACAGAATATATTGAATCAGACTCCTCAGCCAAAAACACTCACAACTAGCTTCGTGAATCGCCAGTATTTTAGCATGATTAGAGGAGGTTGCTACTATCGTCTGTTTTGTGGACCTCCATGATATAGCTGTACCACCATATGTGAACAGGTATCCTGTTTGAGATCTCCCTTTATGTGGATCAGACAAGTATCTGGCATCTGCATAGCCAACCAGTTGTGACTTGGATCCATAGGGATAAAACAATCCCCTATCAACCGTTCCATGAAGATATCGAAAGATTTGTTTGACTCCACTCCAATGTCTTCTGGTTGGAGAGGAACTATACCTTGCTAGTAAATTCACAGCAAATGATATATCAGGTCGTGTATTATTAGCAAGATACATTAGCGCTCCAATGACACTAAGATATGGTACTTCAGGACCAAGGATATCTTCATTTTTTTCTTTAGGACGGAATTGATCCTTTTTCACATCCAAAGATCTTACGATCATTGGAGTACTTAATAGATGTGACTTATCCATATAAAATATCTTCAAGATCTTCTCTGTGTATGTTGCTTGATGAATAAAGATCCCACTTTTTATATGCTCGATCTGCAGGCCGAGACAAAACTTAGTCTTTCCAAGATCTTTCATCTCAAACTCTTCTTTTAGAGTTTTTATAATTGTTGGAATCTCTTCAGGAGTCCCAATAATATTTAAATCATCAACGTACACAGCAATTATAATGAACCCATATGTAGTTTTCTTTATGAAAACACATGGGCAGATATCATCATTCTTGAATCCGTTTTTGGCCAGATACTCAGTAAGACGATTATACCACATTCGTCCGGATTGCTTTAGACCATATAAAGATCTTTGCAATTTGACTGAGTATAACCCTTGCGAATATTCATTGGATGGTTTAGATATCTTTAGTCCTTCAGGGACTTTCATATAGATATCTCGATCTAATGAGCCGTATAAATAGGCTGTTACCACATCCATTAAATGCATATGCAGTTTATGATATGCAGATAAACTGACCAAATAACGCAATGTTATCGCATCCACTACAGGGGAATACGTTTCTTTATAATCTATACCGGACCTTTGTGAAAAACCTTGTGCCACAAGTCGGGCTTTATAGCGCATAACTTCATTTTTCTCATGTTTTCTCACAAATACCCACCTATATCCAACAGGTTTTACATCTTCTGGTGTACGGACTATAGGTCCAAAGACTTCATGTTTTGCAAGTGAGTCTAATTCAACCTTCATGGCTTCTTCCCATTTTGTCTAATCATTCCTTTGTCGACATTCTTCAACTGATCTTGGCTCAAGATCCTTACTTTCATGCATGATATTTAATGCCACATTATATGCAAATATTTCATTGACAATTGTCTTATTTCGGTCCCATTTCTCTCCTGTAAAGACATAATTTATCGAGATCTCGTCATTTTCACAATTTTCAGGTACCTGAACGTCTTCTGGCGTTATATCAGAATTTTGGACAACTACAGGTGTCTCTACTATGTCTTTTCCAACAGGAATATTATTTACCTCTTTTCTCTTTCGAGGATTTTTGTCTTTGGAACCAACAGGCTTGCCACGCTTCTGGTGTGTATTTACTTTAGTGGCTACTTGACCTACAGGGACATCAATTCGAATTGGGGCATTTTCCGCCCTGCCACGCTTCTGGCGTGAATTTGCTTCAGTGGCTACTTGTCCTACTGGGACATCAACTCGAATTGGGGCATTTTCCGTTGGTATATAAGATTTGGTTATCCTCTTTGTATCTGAAAATGCATCAGGCAATTCATTTGTTATTCTTTGTAAATGTATAATCTTTTGAACTTCTAGTTCACATTGCCTTGATCGAGAATCTAAATGCATCAAGGATGATGCATTCCAATTAAGTTCCTTTTCAGGAAGCTTATTCTCTCCCCCTAATGTTGGAAATTTTGATTCATCAAAATGACAATTCGCAAACCAGGCTTTAAATACATCCCCGGTTTGTATCTCAAGATACCTCACTATAGAGGGAGAATCATATCCAACATATATCCCCAATTTTCTTTGGGGTCCCATTTTGGTGCGATTAGGTGGTGCAATGGGAACATATATCGCACACCTAAATATTCTTAAATGGGAGACATTTGGCTGCTGGCCAAAAGCTAATTGCATAGGAGAGAACTGATGGTAACTCGTTGGCCTCAAACGAATAAGTGCTGCGGCATGTAAAATAGCATGCTCCCAAACCGAGGTTGGGAGATTTGTTCTCATAAGCAAGGGTCTAGCAATTAATTGGAGGCGCTTAATAAGTGATTCTGCTAACCCATTTTGTGTGTGAACATAAGCTACTGGATGTTTAACACTTATTCTATTAGCCATACAATAAGCATCAAAAGCTTGGGAAGTAAATTCACCAGCATTATCAAGACGAATTGCTTTGATTGGATTTTCTAGAAATTGTGCTTTTAATCGAATAATTTGAGCCAGTAATCTCGCAAACGTCAGGTTGCGAGAAGACAATAAGCACACATGTGCCCATCTCGAAGATGCGTCTATTAAGACCATAAAATATCTAAAAGATCCATATGGTGGATGAATAGGTCCACATATATCACCTTCTATCCTTTCTAGGAATTCATAGGACTCAAATCCAATCTTTACTGGTGATAGCCTTAAAATTAACTTTCCCTAAGAACATGCAGCACAACAAAATTCACTAGTTTTAAGAATCTTCTGGTTTTTTTAGTGAATGTCCATGAGAGTTTTCAATAATCCTCCGCATCATGGTTGTTTTCGGATGACCCAATCGGTCGTGCCAAGTTATGAATTCATTTGGGCTAGTAAACTTCTGGTTTAGAATGGCATGTGATTCAATTGCACTAATCTTGGTATAATATAACTCAGATGAAAGTGATGGCAACTTTTCTAATATAACATTTTTATTTGAATCATGAGTTGTGATACATAAATACTCATGATTTTCCTCATTCATAGTCTCAATATGATATCCATTTTGGCGAATATCTTTAAAGCTCAACAAGTTTCTTCGAGACTTGGTAGACAACAGTGCATTATTTATTATGAATTTTGTTCCTCTAGGAAACAAAATTATAGCTCTTTCGGAGCCTTCTATCACATTGCCTGAGCCAATGATAGTATTAACACACTCTTCTTTTGGCACAAGATGGGTAAAATATATATCACTTTTGAGAATAGTGTGCGAACTTGCACTATCCGCAAGGCATACATCTTTATTACATATCCTTGCCATTTTCTTCAAAGACAAATAATAATAAAATGAGTAGCAATACATGCACATAATGTCATATACTAAAATTTTATTTTAAAACATGACATATTTAATGATTTCAAAATTCATAAACATTAATATTTCATTATTTATATACATTACATTTGAAACTTAAATACATAGGAAATAAAACTTAACAATAAGTTCTTTACATTATTTATTTACATAGATACTTCACAATCCCACATATTAAACTATTCCATCATTGATCAGATGACCAATATTCCCTTCAGGATCCTCAAAGAAATCAGATACATCATAATGAGTGGTGGAATTTTCAGTATCATTTGAAACAAAATTTGTTTCCTTTCCTTTGTCATCCTTTTTCAAAGATGCCTGATAAAGATCGACCAGGTGCCTTGGGGTACGACAGGTACGTGACCAATGGCCCTTTCCACCACAACGGAAACACTTATCCTCTGTTGATTTATTTTGCCCGATATTTCTTTCTTTATCCCACTTCTGGTGAGATCCTCTCTTTTGAATATAATTCATTTTCCTTCCATAATTTTTCTTGTTATTGAAACCTTGCCATTTACCTCTTCTGGGGTAATGATTTGCCGCATTTACTTCAGGAAATGGGGCGGCGCCAGCTGGGCGCGCTTCATCATTTTTTAATAACAACTCATTATTGCGTTCAGCAACAAGAAGGCAAGAAATTAACTCAAAATATTTTTTAAACCCTTTTTCTCGATACTGCTGCTGCAGGAGCACATTCGAGGCATGGAAGGTTGAGAAAATTTTCTCCAATATATCATGATCAGTTATCTTTTTCCCACATAATTTCATTCGTGAGGTGATTCGAAACATTGCAGAATTATATTCATTTATAGATTTAAAATCCTGCAGACGCAAGTGCGTCCATTCATATCGAGATTGAGGAAGTATCACCATTTTCTGATGATTATACCTTTTTTCAAGGTCTTTCCAAAAATCTGCAGGATCTTTTAATGTGAGATATTCATTTTTCAATCCTTCGTCAAGATGACAACGAAGAAAAATCATGGCTTTGGCTTTATCCTTCTGGGATGCATTATTTTCAGCCTTAATGGTATCTCCAAGATCCATTGAATCAAGATGGATTTTAGCATCTAATATCCATGATAAATAATTATTTCCAGATATATCAAAAGCATTGAATTCAAGATGAGAGGGTTTTGACATAATGAAAATTTGTTACCTGAGTCTTCTAAAAATTTGCTCAGAGTCTCGTGCTGATAACGTGTTGTAAAACAACTAAATAAATAAGGAAGATGTAAATATAAAATAAAATATGTAAATAGAAGACTCTATATAATTAGCTCAATAATAATTTATATATATATATATTAATATTATATGTTGTAATATGTATATATATGTAAGGATAGAAAGAAGTATTAAAAGTAAAGAGAGAAAATTGCATTTATTTTATTACTGTAAAGAGAGAGAGAAATAGAAATATTTGTAATTGTACGTGTGCTTGCTTTCTCTCAGAGGCAAAGGCCTCTATTTATACATATATTTATACATATATTGGGAACTTAATTTTAACATGCATTTAATGTCATTCCTTCTTTGAAAATATGAGTTTTACACGGGAATGGACATCCACTATTGCTCGTTCTTATCACAACAAACTTGATATATTTACTATTATCATCTAATAATATTTTGCCATCAATTTCACATGAAAATAAATAAAGTTGCAACTTATTTTAGACTTAACATTCCAAAGTAAGTAGTATATGCATGAGTTACGATAGTATCTTTCTTTTTTCTATTGGTGGGTTTTTAATTATCAGGAGTGAACTAAAAGGAGCGATCTTAGAAGGAGGTATACCATTCAACAGGGTTTATGGTATGAATATGTTCGAGTATGCAAATATTGATCCACGGTTCAACGAGATTTTCAACAAAGCTATGCTCACATCCTCCACTATATCAATGAAGAGGATTCTTGATGTCTACAAAGGCTTCGACCACATCAATAAACTGGTTGACGTTGGTGGCGGTCTTGGGGCCACTCTCAACTTGATCACTTCCAAATACCCTAATATCCAGGGTGTCAATTTTGATTTGCCTCATGTTATAGAAAATGCCCCCATCTATGCTGGTATATATGATCTACCATTATTTAATTTATTTGTATAAATTTTTGTTTAATTTAAGATGGCTTGTCTACTCTTGAAGTTGATATGATTATTAGAAATTGAGGATGGCATGATGTTACATGAAGCTAGTAACATGACAGAACAAATTTCCAAGTTTTTCTTTTTTTTTTTTTATTGATTTTGTATGCGATCTCTCGTGTTGTATATGTGCTTTGAAATTATGAATATTGTGTTACTAAAAAGAATTGAATGTTATTATGTTGTTCTATTGTTGCAGGTGTGGAGCACATAGGCGGAGATATGTTCGAGAGCGTTCCCAACGGGGATGCAATTTTTATTAAGGTGTGACTTGTGAGTTTAAAGTTATTCTGTTACTTGCAAATTATTCATCATGAGGCTAGTGGTTGAATTAAATGCAAATAGGCCTTAAAAAATATCTAAAGGACTTAGCACTAAGATTGAGAGAATGATGAAAACACAGGAGAAAATTAATTCTGCAGAATATAGAAACTATGATATTGAATATGTGACTTGTGTACTTGATTATCATGTTATCCACTTTACATACATGTATAAGAGATTGATTTAGTCTAAGAGAGGATAACAGAACAACTAACTAACTAAGCAAAAAGGGAAATTAGTTAAAACAGATATTTTTGAAGACTTTCTTGATTGCTCTGTCACTTGGTCCTTATGCTTCTCTGGTGCATTGCTCTTATATCCATCAAATATACACAAAGAGTAGACAAAAAAAACAACCAGAATTTGCTTTATTTAGCATTAATTAATTATCGCAACAATTAATGAATGCTAAATAAGGCAAGTTATAGCTGATTTTGGCTGATTTTCTTTGGTTACCAAACATTTTTGTTAACAAAAATGCTATTTGTATACTAAAATTAGTTACCAAAATCAGTAATCATATATTTGTATATAAATACATGTGTTGTGTAGCCTATTTTCAATATATATTTTATACTAGTGACTGATTTTAATGTACATGTAGTATATTCAAAAAAATTATTTAATAAATTAGATTTTGTATATTTGTGTATAACAAATGTATTATTGAATTCATTTTCAATATATATTTTTGCATTTTAATATATATTTGATATAAATAATTTATTTGATAGCATGCCAAAACATTTACACTAGAAATAGGAGTTAATGTTAATGGAACAAACTATATATATTATGATTGAGTTGATTCCATAGTTTTCTTAGATTATATTATTTTATTTCTAGAACATACTTCATGATTGGGATGACGAAGAATGCTTGAAGATATTAAAGAATTGCTGCAAGGCTATACACCGAATGATGGGGTGGACAAAGTTCTTCCTGCAGTGCCAGAGCAGACAGATGTTGCTAAGATGGCTTTCAGGTCTGATGTTTTCATGATGTTTCAAACGCCAAAAGGGAAGGAACGAACCTACCAAGATTTGTAAATCCCACCTTAGTAAATCTGTATAATTATTGTCAAATTTGGTAAGCTAATTGAAGTATTAGATAGCATTGTATTTTTTGCTCAA
>NC_029791.2:17419241-17443143 GCF_000816755.2 Arachis ipaensis | reverse complement strand
AAATATGTTATTGAATTCATTCTTCATATGTATTTTTTTATTTTATATAAAAAATTTATTTGATAGCTGATTTTTTATGTACATGTAATGTTTGATCACATTAGCATATATTAATAAATTTTTTCTCCCAAACATTTACACTAGAAACCGAAGTTAATGTTAATGGAACAAACTATATACATTATGATTGAGTTGATCCTATAATTTTTTTAGATTATATTATTTTATTTCTAGAACATACTTCATGATTGGGATGACGAAGGATGCTTGAAGATATTAAAGAATTGTCGGAAGGCTATACCGAATGATGGGAAGGTGATTGTGGTGGACAAAATTCTTCCTGCAATGCCAGAGCAGACAGACTTTGCTAAGATGACTTTCAGGTCTGATGTTTTCATGATGATTCAAATGTCAAAAGGAAAGGAACGAACCCTCCAAGATTTCATGCATTTGGCCAAAGCATCTGGATTTAGTAGCATAACATTGATTTGTAATGTATCCAGCTTATGGGTCATGGAGTTCTTCAATCAGTAGCCACACCACAAACTTTCAAATGTCTTAGAAACAAGAGTTAATAATTTAGTTTTGATAAATTTTAAGTTAAATCATCAGTTAGGTCTTTATATCTTTTAGGGTTCTCACAATTGTGTTTAATTTCAATAGATATGAATAGAGATGTCAATTTGACTCTAGGCTCTCGGTTTAGTTCCAAATCCACACTCTAAAATCTTGATCTTAAATTAATCCCATCTTCTAAAAAGTCTTTTTTAGTCCTAGTTCCCAATAGTCTTTCAATTAAACTGCTAGACTTGATAATCTATGAAGTTAGTCCTAAACTATTTAAAATTTTAGGTTACTTATTGAACAACACGAACCAACTCTAATAACTGACCTAATAACGTATGGACCTTAACTTAATCGATCAGTTTATGGTGACCTGCTATTCTGATCGATCATTGGTTGACACCAGGACAATCGTCGGCTGACCAACTCCCTAGGTGATTGCCACCCGATTTCAATGATATAGGATCGAAAGTGGTAAAAATATGGTAACTATAATTAATATAGGGCTAAAATGAGAGGCCAAAATTAAATATTAAAAATAAATTTAGAAAATTTTTTGAAAAAAAAAAAAAAGAAATTTTTATTTTTGGATCATTTTTTATCCTAACCCATATAGGACTAAGGCCTAAATTTTATGGTACTAACCCTATGGATGGTTGTAAATACGATATATTCCAAATTCATAATAAAAAAAAATATCAATATAGAAATCGACTCATAAAATTTATTATTGAAAAAATGGTTGTGAAAATTTAGGACTGGCAATACATACCCTATTCGCGGGTAGGCTATCCGACCCGTTACGGATATGGTAGGGTACGGGTTTAGGGTGTACTATACTCTATCCTAGTCGCACTCCATATATAACACATATTTTATAAAAATTACTCTATTCTAGCCGCACTCCATATATAACACACATTTTATAAAAATTAAGTATAAGTGAGAGTTAAATCCACAACCTCTCATGGAATGACTTGCAATAAATGAACAATCACTAAACTAGTTAATTAATTTAGTAATACAAAGCATTTATTAATATGTATGAAATTTGGAATGATTAAATTTTATATTTATTTTAAAAATATTTTATATTTTTGCGGATAGAGTAGGGTAGGGTAGGGTTTAGAACTTTAGGGTGCGAGTAAGATTAGGGTTGAAAGATTATCAACCCGCAGGTAGAATAGAATAAAATTTTAATAAAATTTTTAACTCGTGGGTAGGGTTAGGAGAGGGTCCAAATTCTACCCTATCCTACCCATTACCAGTCCTATGTGAAATACCCGTATATGAGCCAGATGTGTAAATATTTCTTGAATATGAATACAAAAAAATTTTTCTAAGGACAAATTGTTATTTTGACGAGGTAAATTAATTTTTTTTCCCACAATCCAACTAAAAAATCAAAAAAAAAAACAACTAATTATCATTTAATATGGGCAGTTCATATTTTACAATGTTGAAGGCTGAAGATATCAAGGAAGAATAAATTTAATAATAGTTGAAAATGAATATCTTTTGTATATATAAATAGAAGAAGTGAACTTGTGACAACACACATCAATAACAATCACAAATATTTCTCTATCTCTCTCTTTATACATTACAATATAAACTCTCTCTCTCTCTCTTTATTTTTAAGTTATAATATTTATAGTATTAGTAAACATATAAATTAAAAGTCAAAGCCATAATTTTTCTTCGTCGTCATCTTGACGTATAATTGAAAAATGAATATCTCACGTTAAAAGATTCTGCAAGTCTGTGGAAAGACCTTGAAGAAAGGTACAATCATCAAAAGACGGTGATACTTCCTCAAACCCGATATGTTAGAGAAAACTTTCTCGAACTTCCAAACCTCGAATATGCTCCTGCAGCAGCAGTATCGAAAAAAGGATTAAAAAAATATCCTGAGCTAATTTCTCCCCTTCTTGTTGCTAAACGCAACAATGAGTTACTTTTAAGAAATCATGAAGTGCGCCCAACTGGCGCCGCCCCATTTCTTGAAGCAAATGCAGCAAATCATAACCCCATAAGAGGTAAATGGCAAAGTTTTGGTAACAAAAAAAATTATGGAAGGAAAAGAAATTATGTTCACAAGAAAGGATCTTACCAGAAGTGGGATAAAGAAAGGAACAATGGGCAAAATAAATCAATTGAGGATAAATATTTCCGTTGTAGTGGAAATGACCATTGGTCACGTACCTGTCGTACCCCAAGACACCTAGTCGATCTTTATCAAGCATCTTTGAAAAAAGACGACAAAGAAAAGGAAACAAATTTTGTTTCAAATGATGTTGAAAATTCCACCACTCATTGTGATGTATCTGATTTCTTTGAGGATCCTGAAGGAAATATTGGTCATTTGATCAATGATGGAATAGTTTAATGTGTGTGTTTGTTAAGTATTCATGTGAATAAATAATGTAAGAAACTTCTTGTTAAGTTTGATGCATTTGAATTTCAAGTGTCATATATATGAATAATGTTTGATAAAATATTTATGTTTATGAATTTCAAAATTATTGAATGTGACAAGATAATAACAATAAAATTTTCAGTATATATTATACTTCTTAGAAAAATATTTTCAATCAAGGAAATACTTTTACTACGCAAATATTTCTACTCATTTTATTTTTATTGGTCTTTGAAGAGAATGGTAAGGACATATAAAGAAGATCTATGCCTTGCGGATAGTGTAAGTTCGCACACCATTATCAAAAGTAATATATATTTTACTCATCTTGTGCCAAAAGAAGAATATGTTAATACTATTATTGGCTCACGCAATGTGATAAAAGGCTCCAGAAGAGCTATAATTTTATTTCCTGGAGGAACAAAATTCATAATAAATAATGCACTATTATCTACCAAGTCTCTGAGGAACTTGTTGAGTTTTAAAGATATTCGGCGAAATAGATATATATTGAAACAATGAATGAGGAAAATCATAAGTACTTGTATATCACAACCTATGATTCAAATAAAAAGATTATATTAGAAAAGTTACCCTCACTTTCATCTGGGTTGTATTATACTATAATTAGTGTAATTGAATTACATGCCATTGTAAACCAGAAGTTTACTAGCCTAAATGAATTCGTAACTTGGCACGACCAATTGGGTCATCCGGGAACAACCATGATGCAGAGAATTATTGAAAATTCTCATGGACATTCACTAAAGAACTAGAAGATTCTTAAATCTAGTGAATTTTGTTGTGCTATATGTTCTCAGGAAAAGTTAATTTTAAGGCTATCACCGGTAAAGATTGGATTTGAGTTCCCTAAATTCCTAGAAAGAGTTCAAGGCGATATATGTAGACCTATTCATCCACCATGTGGATCTTTTAGATATTTTATGGTCCCAATAGACGCATCTTCGAGATGGTCACATGTGTGCTTATTGTCTTCTCGCAACCTGGCGTTTGCGAGATTACTTGCTCAAATTATTCGATGAAAAGGACAGTTTCCAGAAAATTCAATCAAAGCAATTCGTCTTGATAATGCTGGTGAATTTACTTCCTAAGCTTTTGATGCTTATTGTATGGCTAATGGAATAAGTGTTGAACATCCAGTAGCTTATGTTCACACATAAAATGGGTTAGCAGAATCACTTATTAAACGCCTCCAATTGATTGCTAGACCTTTACTTATGAGAACAAAACTTCCAACCTCAGCTTGGGGGTATGCTATTTTACATGCCGCAGCACTTATTCGTTTGAGGCCAACGAGTTACCATCAGTTCTCTCCTATGCAATTAGCTTTTGGCCATCAGGCAAATGTTTTTCATTTAAGAATATTTGGGTGTGCGATATATGTTCTCAGTGTACCACCTTTTCGCACCAAAAAGGGGCCCCAAAGAAAATTGGGGATATATGTTGGATATGATTCTCCCTCCATAGTGAGGTATTTTGAGATACAAACTGTAGATGTATTTAAAACCCGGTTTGCGGATTGTCATTTTGATGAATCAAAATTTCCAACATTAAGGGGAGAGAATAAGTTTCCTGAAAAGGAACTTAATTGGAATGTATCATCTTTAATGTATATAGATCCTCAATCAAGGCAATGTGAATTAGAAGTTCAAAAGATTATACATTTGCAAAGAATAGCAAATGAATTGTCTGATACATTTTCTGATACGAAAAGGATTACTAAATCCTATATTCCGGCTGAAAATGCTCCGATTCGAGTTGATGTCCCAGTCGGATAAATTGCCACCGAAGCAAATTCACGCTAGAAGCGTGGCTGGCCTGTCGATTCCAAAGACAAAAATTCTCAAAAAAGAAAAGAGGTAAATATTATTCCTGTTGAAAAAGACATAGAAAAGATACCTGTAGTTGTCCAAAATTCTGATATAGTTTTAATGCCAGAAGACGATCAGGTACCTGAAAATTGTGAAAATAACAAGATGTCGATAAATTATGTCTTTATAGGAGATAAATGGGACCGAAATAAGACAATTATCAATGAAATATTTGCATATAATATGGCATTAAATATCATGCATGAAAGTAAAGATATTGAGCCAAGATCAGTCGAAAAATGTTGACAAAGAAATGATTGGCAAAAATAGGAAGAAGCCATGAAGGCTGACTTAGACTCACTTACAAAACATGAAGTCTTTGGACCTGTAGTCTGTACACTAGAAGATGTAAAACCTGTTGGATACCGATGGGTATTTGTGAGAAAACAAAACGAGAAAGATGAAGTCGTATGCTACAAGCTCGACTTGTGGCATAAGGTTTTTCACAAAGGCCCGGTATAGATTATGAAGAAACATATTCTCCTGTAGTGGATGCGATAACATTGCGTTATTTGGTCAGTTTATCCGTATATCATAAATTACATATGCATTTAATGGATGTAGTAACACCCTACTTATACGGCTCATTAGATCGTGATATCTATATGAAAGTCCTTGAAGGACTAAAGATGTCTAAATCATCCAATGAAAATTCATAGGGGTTATACTCAGTCAAATTGCAAAGATCTTTATATGGTCTGAAGCAATCTGGACGAATGTGGTATAATCGTCTTACTGAGTATTTGGCCAAAAACGGATTCAAGAATAATGATATCTGCCCATATGTTTTCATAAAGAAATCTGCATTTGTGTTCATTATAATTGCTGTATACATTGATGATTTAAATATCATTGGAACTCTTGAAGAGATTCCAACAATCATAAAAAACTCTAAAAGAAGAGTTTGAGATGAAAAATTTTGGAAAGACTAAATTTTGTCTCGACCTGCAAATCGAGCATACAAAGAATAGGATCTTTATTCATCAAACAACATACACAGAAAAAATTTTGAAGAGATTTTATTTGGATAAGTCACATCCGTTAAGTACCCCAATGATCGTAAGATCTTTGGATGTGGAAAATGATCAATTCCGTCCTAAGGAAGAAAATGAAGATATTATTGGTCCTGAAGTACCATATCTTAGTGCCATTGGAGCGATAATGTATCTTGCTAATAATACAAGACCCGATATATCATTTGATGTGAATTTACTAGCAAGATATAGTTCCTCTCCAACTTGAAGACATTGGAATAGAATCAAACAAATTTTTCGATATCTTCATGGAACGGTTGATATGTGATTGTTTTATCCATATGGATCAAAGTCACAATTAGTTGGCTATGCTGATGCTGGATACTTGTCTGATCCACACAAAGGGAGATCTCAAACAGGATACTTGTTCACATATGGTGGAACAACTATATCATGGAGGTCCACAAAATAGATGATTGCGGCAACATCCTCTAATCATGCTAAAATACTAGCGATACATGAAACTAGTCACGAGTGTTTTTGGCTCAGGAGTTTGATCCAATATATTCTGTCATCATGTGGACTAATTGATCATAAAATATCTCCAACTGTCCTGTTTGAAGATAATACAGCATGCATTGCTCAACTTAAAGGCGGATATATCAAAGGAGATAGAACAAAACATATTTCTCCTAAATTCTTCTTCACTCATGATCTTCAAAATTAAGGGACAATTGATGTCCAACAGATCCGCTCAAGTGACAATCTGGCAGATTTATTCACAAAGTCACTCCCAAAATCCTCCTTTGAAAGATTGGTACATGAGATTGGGATGCGTCGATTTCGAGACATTAAATGATGTCGACAAGAGGGGGAGACTGTATTCTTTTTTCCTTGGTTAGGTTTTTTTCCCATTGGATTTTTCTTGACAAGGTTTTTAATGAGGCAGTCCCCATCACAAAAGGATATTGTACTATTTTTCCTTCATTAAAGTTTTTTCCTATTGAGTTTTTCTTTAGTAAGGTTTTAATGAGGCATAATCCTAAATGGTCATCTAAGGAGGAGTGTTGTGATAAGAACAAATGAGGTGGATGGCCATCATTTAATATGGGCAGTTCATATTTTACAATGTTGAAGGCTGAAGATATCAAGGAAGAATAAATTTAATAATAGTTGAAAATGAATATCTTTTGTATATATAAATAGAAGAAGTGAACTTGTGATCACACACATCAATAACAATCACAAATATTTCTCTCTTTCTCTTTATACATTACAATATAAACTCTCTCTCTTTAGTTTTAAGTTATAATATTTATAGTATTCATAGACATATAAATTACTTCTATTACAGTGAGATAAGAGCATATTTATATTTTTCTATTTTATATTTATTTTTCTTCCTTATTTATTTATTTTACAACAATCAACTATTTTAAATTATAAACTCTAAATTTTATATTCTAAACTGTAAATTATAAATTCAACTTTAAATTCTAATTGTAAATTATAAATTCTAAATTTCATACTTTAAATTGATTTTTACTTTGTTCTATTTTTAAATATTTATTTTACTTTAATTTTGGATTTTTTTATTGTTTTAGTTTTAATTTTTTTTATTGTTCAATTATTGACTAATTTCTAAATTTATTAGTTGAATCAGTGCTGGCTTCCTAATTTTTTTTTTTAAATAGAACATTGCTGGACAATTACCATTTATTTTTCTATTTAACATTATTATTTATTTATATATAAATATATATTAAAAAATTAAATTATATATATTTATATATAAATAAATAATAATTAATTTTAATGTGTAAATAATATTTTTATAAATTATTTAGTATAATACATGTCATTATTTTAATTATTATTTTTACGTGAAAATATCTTTTGCAGGTGTAATCTCCTAAATTTATTGGTAGATATAGTTAGTGTAGCAAGAAAATTAAAGAAGCAAATTGGGTTACATTTTGCACGTGAAAATCGATTAATGCACTATCAAGAAAGTAACGAGTATAATACGACTTAGAAAATGATATGCTATTTGTAGTTTTGAGGGGTTGTTTTATAAACTTACCAAAAAAAAGTAGTTAACATGGTTAATAAATTATTCTTTTAAATATAAATTATTAATATAAAGGAATAATCTCTACATTTAAGTGTTTTGCGCTTACAAGTTTTATAAGTTCTGAAAAGAACGAACCCGCTAAATGCGCTGTTTATGTTACGTACCTTTCACGCGCTATGTAACAGACTTTTAAATCAATCCAAATCAATTAACGCGCGAATATATAACTTCTAATTTCAAAAGATTTCGTTTCTTTTTTCGAGTTTCTTGCCAAATTTGTTCGATCTCCTTCGTGCGTTCTCTCTTTGCCTTTTCATTCGTTGTTTTTACGTGTGTAACACTGGTTTCTTCTTCGTCATTTACGTGAGTTTCTCTGTCTGTATTCTTGCTTTGTTTTTTTTTTTTCGATTTTCATGGTTTCTGAAATCAAGCTTTGAACTCGTTTTGAAGATAATGGATGATTCAACTTCAAATTGTCAGCTGAACCAGAGCGAAATAGATTTTGAATTTGAATCGAACGAAGTTCCTGAGGTATGATTTAGTTTCAGTTAATTATTGAATCTGAATTTGATGCAGTCAGTCGTTTATGATTTTCTAGCTAAATAATCCGTGAACATTGACTGTGAAATTAATGCGTGAACATAATCTGTGAATTGAATCTAATGTACTAGTTTTGATTAATTTTCTGCATTTTATATCAGACATTCGGGTGTAGATCATAACTTTTTGGGTGTATTTTAGGGGAAGTTTGGGTGTATTTATATTTTATTGCTTTTCTTGTTATTTTAGTTGAGTTGTTGTCGTTCGGGTGTAGATCAGGAATTCTTGGGTGTATTTTAGTTGAATTGTTAATTTTTTTTTATGATGTGCAGAAACTTTATAGTATATCCTTATTTTTAACATGGTGTATTTTGCAGCCCCTCTGTGTTGTTGATGACCAGTTTGTTCCTAAGGTTGGAATAACTTTTAACACCCTTGAAAATGCTGTAAAATTTTACAAGGACTATGCCAAGGCTGCAGGTTTTTCTACAAGAGTTCGGAGCACAAATAAGAAGAGAAACGGGATTAAGAATCAATTGATTACATGTAGCAGAGAGGAAAAATAAAAATCTAAAATATCTCCGACCGAGAAGACAAATCCCATAGCTGGTTTAAATTGTCCTGCAAGAATTTATATACACACATTAAAGGATGTTGGTGCTTGGATCATTTCGAAGGTTGTGCTGCATCATTCACACCCTTGCTGTCCAACTAAAGCAGAGATGCTCAAATAGCACAGGGAACTAAGCATGTCCGTTCGTCGTACAATAGAGAATAACGAGGAGGCTGGTATCAGACCAAGCAAAACTAACCAATCATTTGTTGCGGCAGTTGGGGGTCACCGCGAGTTAAATTTTATTGAAAAGGATGTGAGAAATTACATCACGAGAGAAGTGCGGAATGTTTCGGAACAAGAAGATGCAAAGAAATTCAGGAAATATTTATTAAGAATGAAAGAGAAGAATTAGAATTTCTTTTCCGAGCTCGAACTCGACGATGATCAATCAATTAAGCTGGCTTTTTGGGCCGATGCAAGGAGCAGAGCTGCCTTTGAGTATTTCAGAGATGTTATTTCATTTGACATGACCTACAATACCAACAGGTAATGTGTTGTTCTTGTTTATGATGCTAAATTAATGTTGTTTTATGAATCTGCTGCAGAGGTGTATATTGGATATTTTTGGGTGTATAAAAGCATTATTTGGGTGTACGTAATGATTTTTCATTCTACAATATCGTAATTTGTTTCAGGTATAATTTGGTTTGTGTTTCTTTTGTCGGGGTGAATCACCACGGTCAGTCAACACTTCTTGGATGCTCTTTGATGAAAAACGAAGAAATTGAATCATTCAAATGGTTATTTCAATGTTGACTTCGTTTCATGGGAGGAAATGCTCTGAAAGGGATTCTCACCGATCAATGCGCATCAATGAAAAGGGCTATAGAAGCTTGTATGCCAACAACAATTCACCGTTGGTGTATTTGGCACATCACGAAGAAGATTCCAGGCAAATTAAATGGGTACAAGGGACACGCAGAAATTGAACAAGAAATGAGCCAAGTTATTTGGAACTCTCATAGCAAAGACTCATTTGATAGGAATTGGAATGATTTTCTGCTAAAGTATGGTCTTGTGGACAACAAGTGGCTTTCAGGTAATGTTGTTTAAAATCTGCAGCAAAGGTGTAAATTGCATATTTTTGGGTGTAATATAGCCTTATTTGGGTGTATTATGCAGATCTTTACGAAGATCGTCATATATGGGTTCCAATTTATCTGGATCATCACTTCTGGGCGGGGATGAGAAGCACACAAAGGAGCGAGAGCATGCATTCATTTTTTAACAAGTTTATTACACGGAACAGCTCGCTTATTCAATTTGTCAAACAATACGATAATTGCCTCGGAAGCAGGGAGCAAGCAGAGAGAGAATCGGATGCTGCAGATTTTCATACGGTCATACCGTGTGCAACAAAATCCTCCATTGAAGCTTAGTTTCAACATGTGTACACTCACCAAAAGTTTAGGGAAGTCTAAGCACAATTCAGAGGAAAGGCAAATTGCATCACAAGATTAACGAACTCCGCTCTAGGGTTTTCAGTATACGAAGTTGGAGAACAAGTTTCCAGCTCAATATTCAACAAGTTTGTGGTTACTTACGACTCAGTAGCAGTCCAAGTGAAATACCAATGCTTATTATTCGAGTCAAGAGGCATATTGTGCCGTCACGCACTAAGCGTGTTAAGCTTTGAACGAGTAACCCAAGTGTCACCGAGATATATACTGGAACGATGGAGCAAGAAGGTAAAGAGGCGACACACACACATCAAGAGCAGCCACAACGAGCCACTGTTGGATCAAAAGAAGCAAGAGGTTTGACAAATTGGTGTTTCGTTCGCAAAATATTTGCGAATTTGCATTAGAATCGGAGGAGCTGACTGCCATTCTGCACTGTGCGTACGATAACGTCATGGTTGAGATGGAAGAACTGAAAGCCAAAAAGAAGTGGACATGTTCGTTATCTCACGAAGATGCCAACTTGGAATCCGTTAACGAGCTTCAAAGCCCTCCAAGGGTTCGAACAAGAGGACATCCAAAAAATAGGCTAGGTTCAAAGTTGGACAAACAGATTGCAAATACCTCAAAGAAGAAGTAAACGAAAGCTCTAAACGAGGTAAAAGTGATGTTCTTTAAACATGTGATGATTGAGTTTAATTTTCTTGTTAATATTTTTGCTAATATGTGAGTATATTATTTCCAGTTAAACCTCTTTGATGCTGCATCAGTGGTGCGTCTGGATTCCAGCCAATATCAGAACGTGTTATGTATTATCAGTTCAGGGAACCATAAGCAGGGAATAGTTTTTTGGGTGTATAGTTACAGAATATGGGTGTAAAGCTTAGTTTTTTGGGTGTATTTCTGAATTTTCTTCTGTTTGACATTTTACATATATATATTTCAGATGCTGCTATTTATGTTATAAATTATTGTTTTTTTTTATTTTTTATGGTTTAGGGTTTATGGTTTAGGGTTTAAGGTTTAGGGTTTTAGGGATTAGGGTTTAGGGTTTAGGGTTTAGGATTTTAGGGTTTAGGGGGTTAGGGTTTTAGGATTTAGGGGTTTAGGTTTTAGGGTTTAGGGTTTAGGGTTTTAGGATTTAGGGTTTTAGGATTTAGGGTTTAGTGGTTTAGGGGTTTAGGGATAAAGCATCATGGGATAGAAGTTTGGGTGTATATTTAACTTTCCTTGGGTGTAAAATTTAATGTTATGGGTGTAAAAGTCCATGTTTTGAGTGTATAGTAAGTTGGGTGGTTTAGGGTTTAGGGTTTAGGTTTTTATGATTTAGGGTTTAGGGTTTAGAGGTTTAGGGTTTTAGGGATAAAGCATTAGGGGATAGAAGTTTGGGTGTATATTCAACTTTTCTTGGGTGTAAAATTTCATGTTATGGGTGTATATCTGGTTTAATGTTTTCCTTCATATTTTAGTACCTGTAATTCAGACCTTTTGAATACAGCAGAGACAGTTTAATTATGGAAAATTTTTTTATAATAAAATGGATTATAATTGGCAAATTTTTACAGCATGTGTTCAATTTGTTACAAGACTATATAATAGTTAGATTAATCAGTGTCAATATCATTAGAATCTATCTGACAAGATGGACTCGATAACAATGAGGATTGCTTGGACAGTCTTATTGCATCACTTCCCCTAATGGCTTCAGCTCTGTCTTGATTCATTTCATTGAATAGAATCCAGGAAGCATATTCTACTCTATAGTGGTCCACCTCGTCCTGCAGTTTAAAAGAATATTCTTTTTAATCAACCATGTTAATTTAGTAAAGTAATACAGAGTTATATAGTTTTTAAACACAATTACCTGGGTCCAGTTGTCCCAATCATACTTCCCCCTTTTAACGTTTTCGGGCTGAATTATCTCAAGCCACTTCATTACATAAATAGCACAGTCAGAGCTGAAAAATAAGAAATAAATTAGCAAATTACATATAGGAAAGTTTAATTTTCAGAGTGAAAGATTTATACCTTATCTTTTGGCCTGAGATGTTAATGTATGGTGGATGAATTTCGTGATCCTTTCTCTTCAGAGGTGCCCCCTAGCATATACTCTCATTCTTGAAATTACATATCCCTTAAAACATAAAACAAATTAGTAATATATGAATAAATTTAATAAAGGAATACACCCAAAGGAGCACAAAGTTACACCTTATATTGAACAGAAATACACCCAAATATTAAAATACAAAACACAGAACCAACTTATAATTAATTTATTTATGTTCATTCTGGCATCAGATGGACATGTCTTGTGATATGCGTCGAGTATATAAAATTTTCTCTTTCTTGCATCAGCCACCCATAACCACCAATGGTTTGAATACCATACAGGTGCAAAAATCTGAAGCATGTCCACATTGAACAGTGTTTTAGTTTATTTGGTACATAAGTAAAGAATGGTAATAAGAAGTTTTAGAAACGAAAACTTACATATGGATGTGATGCTAATTTTTTAAGGTCCAAAAAGAGTATAAACATTGGGTAGTCTTCCACCCTGAATGGCTTATTGGTTTTAGGATGTAAGAATTCTCCAGTTGGATGATTTCCACTGGCCATGTTCTATAACAATTGTGAAACACCAAATGAATACAGAAAATACACCCAAATGAATACAGAAAATACACCCAAATGAATACAGAAAACACACCCAAATAAATACAGAAAATACACCCAAGATTCGTTGAAGTACAACTTACCATAATATCAGGGGGGAGACAGTATATTTCTTCTTGAAACCTTTTAATGTTTTGCTGGTTAAGGATGAGGCACATGGCAGAGACAATCTAGAAAAAAAAGCCCAAATCAATTTACATCAATCAACATTGCAGTTACTTTTCATGATAAAATCATTAATGTTATTCTAATATTACCTCAGCTTCTATATGTGTATCAGCTTTGAGAGATTCGAAGTGCACTTTTGACAAAATGTATCGATCTTGGGCATTGAGTGTGCACATGGCGTCATACTCATTAGTGCCTCAATCTCCGTATGTTTTCACACGTTTGGCCCAGATGTAGCATTTCTCTTTCATTTCAGCCGTCATCTCATTAGTCCTCGCAGGAGTTTCAAACTTTTCAAAACTTTCTTCGCCACTTTGCTTTTGAATCTGTGGACTTTTACCTTCTGTTTTCACCCCACTGCTTGCTATTTTTTCCACCAGCTCCCCTAATTGTTCTATTAGTTTTGGCGTTTTAGGAGTTTTTGCCCTCTCCCCCTCTTGCATTGCTGCTTCTTTTTGGCTTGAATCAGTCAAGCCGAGGCTGAATGATGGCATCGGACCTTCTTTAGGAATGTACGATACTGTTCGTACCATCATCATCAGTGCATCAGCGTCTTCTGGGGCTGCATTACTGCGTGATGACATATAACGTACTATAAGAATAAGAATAGACGAATGATATTGAAAACCGAATTTTACTCTGCTGAACTTACATTTTAGATGGAGCTGGTGGAAGCGTGGGTGTGTTTTCTTCAGGTTTTGGGGGTGGTTCTGGAGTGTTGCAGGGTTACATAAAACGAATCATGTTATAAAAAAAACTAGTTAGAGATCAATTGTGAAGATATACACCCCAATAAGAAAAATATACACCCAAATAATAACCAAATACACCCCAAGATTATTCCTTACCTTTTTCTAGTTTCTTCATTAATTTTTTCACTTGGAGACTTTGTAGGGGTTGGTTCAATTTCTGGCACAGGGGTTGACTGGGACAGAGGTAGATAAACTTGAATTGGAACTCTAAACAAGACAAAAATAAAAGGTTAACAAAGCCCGTGAAAATAAAATGGTTATAAGGTTGAAATATACTTGAAAAACTCACATTGAAAGCGCTTCAGTTTGTGACTGTGTCTCTACCCGTACAACCATCATGTTCTCTTCAGTTGGGTCATTGGCAGATTCTTCTACTAGGTTCAACCTGAAATACACCCAAAGAAAGTCAAAAATACACCCGAAGCATTCAAAAGAAACACAGGCTTTATTTTTTGAGAACTTACGTAGTTGCAGTTTTTGCTTTTTTTTTCCTGCCTTTTTTTTCTTGAATAAAACATTAAAGGACTTTTTTTTTCTAAAAAAATATATACAGAATTAGAAGCAGAAGGTAATAAAAGATAAAAGCAACCGGTATTAGAAAGAGAAATTACATGCTCTCCGTCGGTTTGTTTATGTTGCTTTGATCCGTGTGTCCTTGAGACAAAGAATCATCGCTTCCTAAGTTTACCTCCGGTATTCTAAACATAGAATAGATACCATTCAGTAAAAATACCATACGGTTAAATCAGGATAACAAGATTTTATCAAATAAAGGTTCTTACGTCTCGGATGAGTCATAGTGACCTTCTGTCGATCGCAGGTCAGCTCCCTTCTCCATGGGAAACCAGAAATAATTTTTAGCAACGAAAACACCTTAAAATCAGTAATATACACCTCAAACATAACAAACCCTTGTGCAACAGATTTTTCATTATTTTTCTTCTTTCTAGATTCCCTTAAGAATTCTTCTAATTCTTCAGTTCTAATTTCAGATCTGACAGTACATGCATAAAACTACATGTTAACAAATATAATTTTGATGATAAATGGTAATATAGCTTTACAAAGTATCCTAGCCATGATAGGATTGAGTTTGTTCAGGAGATGAATCCTCAACAATGAGCTTGCTCTTTTTAGATTGCATCCTAGGGAAAAAAAGTATGAATCAGAAAGACAAAATAAAATTGATCAGAAAATACTATCCAAAGCAGTGCTTACTTTTTGGCTCTAGTCTGAATTTTTTTCTTTGTTTTTTGTTTTTTAACTGGTGATGATTCTTCGCTTCTGAAAGTTAATAAGAAACTCTCTGTTAATACATGAAATTTTGAGAATAAACGGAAAAGAAAGCGATGATAATTTCAGAACATTACTCATCATTCGATTCAGTTTCTGAATTGGAATCCTCCTGATTCTTCTTTCTTTTTTTGGATTCCATTCTGGAAGGCAAACAATCATTATTAAAAAATACCCTAAAAGTGACAAAATACACCCAAGTATGTTACTTACTTTTTGGCTGTTCGAGTGGGTTGTTTCCTCTTTTATTCCTCTGAGTCTTCTTCAGTCTCAAACTCAGAGGAAGAATAGACTTCAACTTCAGATGTTTCACTCTCAGATGATGATGAACTTGCCTTCCTTTTTTTCTTTCTTTTCTTTTTTCTTCATTTGTTTCAATTTATCTTTTGTTTCGGCCATCTTTACAATTCCCTGAAATAGTAGAAATGTTAGTTAACAGCATTCACGTAAATAAAATACACCCAAGGTATTCTTTTCACTTACCATATGTTCATCCATTTCTGCTCTCATCCTTTCAACCAACTGCTCTCTATTCCAGTTGGCAATCCAGGGTTGCGCAGGTCTTTCTTCTCCTTTCTTGTCTTTGTTTTTTGACAGATGGAAGTAGACTATCATTAGGGCAAACAAGCAGCCATCGATTGACTTTTTCTTTTTCAGATTGTAATCAGTTATACCCTTGATGATGAAATCCAGAACATGGGCTCTCCAGTTTCCCTCTTTTATTTTGTCCATCTTAAAAATTGGTGCTAGGTGCACAGGGGAGATTTTGTTTATTGTGGTTGGCAACAGGAACGCCATCTGTATATAGAGGATGAAAATCCTCTTGAACATGAGGCGATCCTGTTCATTTCCAACACCAATACTCATCATCTCATCCGTCAGATTTTTTAGAGTCTTCCTTGAAATCTTCTAAAAATCTGTTTATCTTCAGAAAGTTCCTTATAACTGACTTTCTGAGGAAATAGATCTCCTACAAAAAAGAAAATAACTTACACTGAAAATCACTTGAAATACACCCAAACATCACTCATATACACCCCAATATGACTTATATACACATATGTTTGTTTCTTGATTATATGATAGCAGAATGAGATATTACGAAGAATAGAAGTATAGAGGTTTTCTGTAATGAGTTACCTGATGCGTTGAGGCCAAGCGCAGCCCCTATTGTACTGGGTTTAACTCTGAACGAACCGTAGCCAGTTTCGAGTGTGTTTTTCCCCAATTTAAAGGAGTTAGCCAACTCCTTTAATAATTTGTGATGCACCCTTAGTGGCGGGATGTGCATCAGTCCACCAAAACTTAAATCCCGAATAATTGCTTTCTTTTCCTCGCTCATATTTCCAAATTTTTCACTCAACAAATGGGTTGCACACTTCAAGTCTTTGGTTTGATGTAAACAAAGCAAAATTAGAGTCATTAGAATAAGATATATTTGTATTATGAAAAATTGATTTTATCTAAGACATATATTTGTGCTTACATTTTTTCCACCTTGGTTTTTGCTTGCTATTTTTACTGCAATAAAAAAGAGATGCTATCAATATATAAAAAATACACCCATATATCAATCAGATACACCCAAATATCATCCACATACACCCAACCCAGTCCCATAATCATTTAATTAAATCAGTTCAAAATCATATTCAATTCACTCAAACATGCATAAAATGACACTACAAGGTCAAGCACAATTAGAACAGTACCAGTTAGACTTCAAAACTCCTAATATATATATATATATTAGTACCATACACCTCTACATTTTTTGGATTATATGACATTATGAGTTCAGAAATATATTTAAGTTCAAAATGCCACTAGAAGCAACAGTTGCATGCCAAGTCCGAGATATACACCCAACAATCGGTCATATACACCCAAAAATCCGTCATATACACCCAAAAATCAGTTAGAAGAGGAAGAGTCTTTCATGTAAACATGCACAAACCTACTTAAAAAATATGTAAACATGCACAAAATATGTACCAAAACACACGTTAAAGCATTCATTAGAAGTATGTAAGATAGCGTAAACGAAGAACAGTTTTATCAGAACAGTAATATGAGATCTAAAACAAGAAGAACGGTAAAACCTAGAAGAACCTAGAAGAAACAGAGCGAGAAATACTGACGATATAGTGCTTCAAATTCGAAATCAGAAACAGAAATGTGAAAAACCTTGAATAACAGTAAAATAGTACGTTACCTTGAATAATGTTTCTTCCTTTTTTCTGCTGATTTTTTATGGAGATTTGTATCTTTTGTTTTTGATTTCTTCTACTCTTCGCGAGGAGTTGGAACGTTTTTTCAGAATCGTAATTTGTTTCGAATGTGGCTTGAAACTTGACGGTTTGCATTTTGTTTGAGGAAGAAGAGGAAGAGTGTGTCATAATGAGCGTGTTTTGAAAAACGCAACTATTGTGTGAGGCGCGTGCATTTGACACTCCATTCTAAAGAGTGTGTGCGCGTGATTTTTTTTGGGGCTGGGTCAACTTGTATGACTTGTAAGCCAAAAAAGCTTGTATGTGTAGTAGGCATGTAATATAAAATATAATAAATAAAAACTAAAGATTTATTTAATTAACAAAATATATGACACCCATTTGCTTAATAAAGATGAGCCATAAAAATTGCCCCTTGCAATATGAATCTAACATATTTTTTGTAAATCACCCTTTATTATTTTTTTATTGTGTTTCCCTAATTTTATACCCATTTTAAAACAATTAATATCTACATACAAGTTATTTATATTTGCGTGTTCTTGTTGTCTGTTTTTCTTCTCCTCCTCCTTCTTCTTCGTCACTCTTTCGTCTTTTTTTTCTCTTTTTTTTTGTTATTTTTCTCTTTCGTTATCGTCGTCACCAACACCACCTCCTCCTCCTCCTCCTCCTCTCTTCCTCCTTCTTTTCTCATTGGACTTTCTTCTTCTCCTTACTTTTCCTCCTTTTCCTCCATCATCTTCATCATCATGATCATCATCGTTATAATCATCGCCGTCTTCTTCTTATACATATCGTCGTTATCGTTATCGTCGCTATTGTTATCGTTATCGTAGAAGTTTTGCCATATTCAAAATTTTTGCCATAGAATGTTCTCAAAAGTTTCTTCTTATTATTTTACTCTCTTAACAAGAATAAAAACAAAAAAAAAAATCAAACAAAAAAGAAGAAACAAATAAGGCTACAAAATTACATAGAAGAAGATGAACTTACATTCATTCAACTAAAAAAAAAGAAATAAGAAAAAAAATACAGCATTAAAGAAAATATTTAAATATTTTCTTTAATGCTGTATTTTTTTTCTTATTTCTTTTTTTTTTAGTTAAATGAATGTAAGTTCATCTTCTTCTATGTAATTTTGTAGCCTTATTTGTTTCTTCTTTTCTGTCTTATGGTCAACACAAATGTGTTTAGTATCCATATCAAGAGATCTACACTTCCATGTGATGTCCATGTTATGTTTGTCTTTCACTTGCATTCCAGTAACTTGGATTAAGCATATCCCCTCACGAAAGGTTTCTTGCAGGATAAAGCATTGATGGAAGATCCAATCTATGAGGAATTCTAGCAAAGGGATGTGGAAGAATCAATTAGGCAAGGAAATGCAAAGGAAGCTGCTCTGCAGGTCTCAAACTGGGGTTTCAGCCTGTTGGACCTCAAGTTGTAGAAGAAAAAACAGAGTGGAAGTGCTGATTTGCTCATTTGGTTGAAGTAAATGTTCATTAAAGTTCAAGAGGAATACATGATTTTTCTTGGCCTAATACATATATGACAAGTGAGTGCATCAATGTTTACATATATTGTTTATATTATGAATAAACAGTACATTTTTATCTCAAGAAGCTTTAAATGTTTTGAATGGTTTAAATGTGATTTAGTCCGTTTTAAATGGTTTAAATGTTATATACTTATATACTTCGGTAAAAAAAAAAAGCATTTACTGTTTCTATGTTCATTAGTTTATGTTCAAATGTTGCTTTTGTTGCAACTTTGAAATTGGTCTTGTCTTAGTGAAACTAAGTGGATTGATTCACTTTCAGGAACAGGAACATAGGAACCGGTTGCCGTTAGTTTCCATGACTTTTTTATGCTTATGTGATTCAAACCACACAACTTATCTTTTCATTACTTCCATTCCTTCACACCCCTCTTTTGTTTTTTTTTAATTTTTATATTAAATTTTCCTGTTCCTTTTTTGTTTTTTTTTTTTGTTTCTCCATGTTCCCTTGCTTGATCTCTTCCTGATTTTGAGGCACCATACTTCACAGTTCATAGTTCTAACTTCTAAGTAACTCTCAAGTTAGTATCTATCTATATAAGATATTTTTAGTTTCCTTTATTACCCCTTGGATATCTAGAATTATCTTTCTTCTTATAAGAAAAAGAAATGTGCATTAATACCATTAATACCAATAATACTCTTCAGCCTCAGCCTTTGCCTTCTTCAATGAATAATGAATCATTGGTGCAGCAACCACAGCAGCAGATGAATAGTATGAGTAACAATAATTATGGATCTTTGAGTGGTAATAATCCTCCAACTCAGAGTTTTTATCAAAGTTCAGGAAGACCACCTTTGCCGAATCAAATGAAAACTGGTCGTGGAAATGCTTCTAATCTTATTAGGCATGGTAGTTCACCTGCTGGACTCTTTTCAAACCTGAACATTGAAGGTATGTGCTGCAACAATTTTAACTTTTTTCTTATTTTTCATTAATAAAAAATAAAACTTTCCTTTTTGGGTATAGTATGTGGGGTGTTGGTATGTCTAATTTTTTTTCCCTCCCATCTTTTTTGGAGACCAAAATTTTCTTCTCTGTTTGCTTATCCTTTCTAATTTCCTATAAAGGGAAAAAAGATTAAGAAATTACTCGGATAGAATTAACTCTAATAATTAAAAAAAATCTTGTGAAGTTGAATTGTCTTTCTAAATAATCCTAATTAGAGAGAATTAGTCTAAATCAAATCAGATTGGATTAATACGGGTCAAAGTAAAACTACCCAAAAGTGAAATTCTGTTATAGACACATTTTTGTTGTTAGAGCAAGTGAAAAACATAATTATTGTCTTCTTAGACTTTTGTGTATCTTTGTTTTGTGCTAGTTTTAGACTTGACCCAATACAGATATGGCAAGTGAGTGCATCAATGTTTAGAGTACTACACCCTCTTTACAAGCTTCATTTACTAAACCCTTCACTCTTAATTGATAAAAATCTTCTGCAAGCATTCTTCTAAGGACTTTTGCCCCCAAAGCCTTATGAGCAATGGTGAAATACTGGGACAATATGATATTGTTTATATTACGAATAAACAGTACATTTTTATCTCAAGAAGCTTTAAATGTTTTGAATGGTTTAAATATGATTTAGTCCGTTTTAATTTTTAAGCAATTGAAAACCAATTAGGACAATTTTTGGCCAATAATTTGAAAAATTAAAGTTGTAATATCGGTGCATGCATACAGTATCTGAAGTGGATCCAAGTTTGGTGGACAATTTTTGGAGTATCATCTTTACTTTAGCATAATTATTCTTAACTTTGATTCATGCTTTTTGGGTTTTAATTTTCATAAGCATTCTTCTTGTCAATAATGTGTTAGTGGGTCATAAATGGCCAAACCATTTTAGGCAAACTATCCTCATCTATTGTTATCAAAGCAAATCACTATGTGGTAAAGTTTATCAAAAGGTTACCACCGTTACATGTTAGTTCTTTAAAATTTTGCCACCATTACATGATAATTATAATCCATATGCTATATATATCTGTCTATCTTGGCCAACACAGACTTACATGTCTGTCTAATTGTATATTTATAAAGTGATAGTTGAAATTTATACATATATGCTTAACTTGTTCTTATACCATTTTTTGAACTGTTTGTTTGTAAGGGACATAATATTTTATATTGTACTATATTTTAATTAATGTTTATGGTATTCTTGCATGTCATATTTAGGACCAAAGATATTTTTCTTGTATCCAGAGGCTTAAGGTTTGTATAGATGATTCCAGAACCTTGAGATAAGCTACTCACTAGATCAAGAAAAGTTGAAGAGTTTATTGAATTAGCCCAACAAAAAAGCATGGAGATAGGTAAGGATTGTCTTTCAATTTTCTTTCATTCTTGGCCAACACAGACTTACATGTCTGTCTAATTGTATATTTATAAATTGATAGTGGAAATTTATACATATATGCTTAACTTGTTTTTATGCCATTTTTTGAACTGTTTGTAAGGGACATAATATTTTATACTGTACTGTATCTTAATTAATGTTTATGGTATTCTTGCATGTCATATTTAGGACCAAAGATATTTCTCTTTATCCAGAGGCTTAAGATTTGTATAGATAATTCCAGAACCTTGAGACAAGCTACTCACTAGATCAAGAAAAGTTGAAGAGTTTATTGAATTAGCCCAACAAAAAGGCATGGAGATAGGTAAGGATTTTCTTTCAATTTTCTTTCATTTTTTCATTTAGAAAAATCCTCACTAACTTAGTGTACTTGTTTGGTTAGATTTAATTATATAGTTACTGCTCACAAAGTTGGTGTACTTGCGTGGTTAGATTCAATTTTATTTTCATATATTTTATCTTCATCCTTTTGTGTTTTTAGAAGTTCTTTGTGTCATGTATTCGTTCAGCAAGTTATTTTTTATTTCTTTTCAGGTTTGGCGGTGGTTCCATAAATTATGTGAAGAGACGAGTCATGACTCATGATGATCTGATTGGTCATTTATATATCAAGTAAATTTTTTGTACTTTTTGATCAATTGAACCATGTTTCATTGTAAGTAGGGCAGTAAAGTTTTAATTTGATTTATATATTATATTTTTTTTCTAAGATTGAGTAGTATTTACCCTGAGAAAGGATTACACTAGAAAAGTTTTTTCCTCAACGGTGGTTTTTCACTTGTCCTTTACATTAGAGGCGGTTTTGTGGCTTTGTGGTAAATATAAAGTGTTGAGTTATTTATTATAACTACTATAAAGGGTTGAATGATTTGGTGCTTCTTCCCATTTGAACTACTACTTTGGTATGAGTTTATAAATGTGGTTTTTTTTAAGCTCATGTATAAAATTGCGGCGGTTTTGAAACCGCCGCAGATTTTTTTAAAATCCACTGAGCAAAATAGCGGCGGTTCTGCAACCGCCGCAAAATCGAATATCTGATTTGTTGCGGTTGTGCCAGCGGTTTCTCAAAATCGCCGCAAAATCAAATCTCCACCCCCTAATAGGCAACGCTTGTGGAACCGCTGGAATTTTGTTTCGCGGCGGTTTTAAACCGCAGCAAATCCATAATAAAACCGCCGCTATTTGGCGTGTCTCTTGTAGTGTTTTTGTGTATTTGTAGCAAATTTCGGGGTAAAACTGAGACATTTATGTGTATTGTTAAAAATTTTCGGTGTATTTACACTGATAAGTTTTGCATAATTCAAAACTCTTTCTCTTCCTCCTCTTCATCTTCTGCTGCTTCTTTTTCTTTTTCATCATTATCATGATCATCATCATCTTTTTTTTTTCTTATTCATCTTTTTTTTTTATTTTACCTTCTTAAGTTTTTTCTTGTTTTACTCTCTTAACAAGAATAAAAACAAAAAAATCAAATAAAGGAAAAGAAAAAACACATAATACTACAAAATTACTTAGAAGAGGATGAATATACATTCATTCAACTAAAAGAAAGAAATATGGAAAAAAAGAAGAAAAAAAATACAGCATTAAAGAAAATATTTTTGTGTATTTGTAGCTAATTTCAGTGTAAAACTAAGATATTTATGTCTATTGTTAAGAATTTTCGGTATATGTGTACTGATAAGTTCTGCATAATTCAAAACTCTTTCTCTTTCTCATCTTCATCTTTTGTTACTTCTTCTTCCTTTTCATCATTATCATTATTATCTTCTTTTTTATTTATCATTTTCTTATTGTTTTACTCTCTTAACAAGAATAAAAACAAAAAAAATCAAACAAAGAAGAAGAAACACATAATACTGCAAAATTACTTGGAATAGGATGAACCTACTACATTCATTTAACTAAAAGAAAGAAAGAAAGAAATAAGAAAAAAAGAAGAAAATAAAAAATGCAGCACTAAAAAAATATTTTTATGTATTTGTAGTAAATTTCGATGTAAAACTAAGATATTTATGTGTATTGTTAAGAATTTTTGGTTTATTTATACTGATAAGAAGAACAACAGCAGTAATAAAAAGAACAATGAAGAGGATAAAATACGCGAAGAAGAAAAAGAAGGAACGCAAAGAAAAAGGAGGAAAAACTCAAAGGAGGAGGAGGAGGAGGAGGAACGCAGGATACAAACGTTGGAAGAGGAATGACATGATTTCACATGCGCGTTATGTAGGTAGGTTTTGTTGGGTTAGAATTAACTTGTATGGAATTGTTTGCCAAAAATACTTGTATATGTAACAAGACTGATTTCAAAATTAAATACTTTCTGATATTGTATTCAACTAATGTTAGTAAACCAAAGATCCATGATAAATAGAAGCCAAT
>NC_029791.2:17400267-17419234 GCF_000816755.2 Arachis ipaensis | reverse complement strand
AATAACTATATGCAAATTTTTACTAATTTAGTTAAAATTTAATATATTATTGACTTTATTGACTAAATATTAATAAAAAATAATAATATTTACTTGGTCCTATAACATTGCTCTTATCTTATTATATGTTTTCCGTGTAAAGCGCGGACAAAAAAATAATTTTATAACGTTTTGTAACGTTGAAAATGATTTTAATAATAAAAAAGGTCGAGAACGATTTTGATTTTCATCCAACATATTAAGGACGAAAAAAGTACTTAACCCTTAAAATAACAAATAAGTGGCTAACATAATTATGAATGATACAAATGCTTTTCACATGAACCCAAGCAAAAGGTAAACAAAAAAAAAAACACCCGTTATTGGCAATAAACCAGAAATTTTGTTTATACTCGACAATTGACATCCATAAATAGTAGTATCTGATGTTCCAATTTCCACCTACTACATAAGTTCACTTTAATTTATATATGGAGACCAATTTAAGCTACATTATCGTCATCATCATCTATTTCATAGTAACTTTCCTATCGATTCAAAACTCACACAAACATGGCCCTTGCATCAGATTCCAATGGGGAACCCCAAAAGTACTACCTCAAACCAGAAATTGATGATCAAGAACAAGAACAAGAGGATGGGTTCTTGATTGCAAGGCAAATAACAAGTTCATCAGTTGTGGTTCCAATGGTTTTGAGGACAGCCATAGAGCTTGGTGTATTTGAGATCATAGCAAAAGAAGGCGAAAGTGCAAAGCTCTCAGCAAAAGGCATTGTGGATCACATTGGAACCAACAACCCTGAAGGAGCATCAATGTTGGATCGTCTTCTTAGGCTTCTTGCAAGTCTAGCCTTTTAATTGAAGGTCGGTTAATGATTATTAGAGTTGATTGGTGTTGTTCAATCAGTAACCTAAAATTTTAAATAGTTTAGGACTAACTTCATAGATTATCAAGTCTAGCATTTTAATTGAAGAACTATTGGGAACTAGGACTAAAAAAGACTTTTTAGAAGATAGGATTAATTTAAGATCAAGATTTTAGAGTGTGGGTATGAACTAAATCGAGAGCCTAGAGCCAAATTAACATCTCTATTCATATCTATTGAAATTAAACACAATTGTGAGAACACTAAAAGATATAAAGACCTAACTGATGATTTAACTTAAAATTTATCAAAACTAAATTATTAACTCTTGTTTCTAAGACATTTGAAAGTTTGTGGTGTGGCTACTGATTGAAGAACTCCATGACCCATAAGCTGGATACATTACAAAGCAATGTTGTGCTACTAAATCCAGATGCTTTGGCCAAATGCATGAAATCTTGGTGGGTTCGTTCCTTTCCTTTTAGCGTTTGAATCATCATGAAAACATCAGACCTGGAAGCCATCTTAGCAACATTTGTCTGCTCTGGCACTGCAAGAAGAACTTTGTCTACCACAATCACCTTCCCATCATTCAGTATAGTCTTCCGGCAATTCTTTAATATCTTCAAGCATTCTTCGTCATCTCAATCATGAAGTATGTTCTAGAAATAAAATAATATAATCTAAAAAAACTATGGGATCAACTCAATCATAATGTATATAGTTTGTTCCATTAACACTAACTCCGGTTTCTAGTGTAAATGTTTCGGAGAAAAATTTTATTAAATTTATTAAATAATTTTTTGAATATATTACATGTATATTAAAATTAGTTATTAGTATAAAATATATATTGAAATACAAAATATATATTGAAAATAGGCTACACAACACATGTATTTATACACAAATACATAATGGATGATTTTGATAACTAATTTTAGTGTATAAATAATATTTTTATTAATTTTTAGTGTGTATATGATATGATAGATATAAGAGCAATGCATCGGAGAAGCATAAGGACCAAGTGACGTAACAATCAAGAAAGCCTTCAAGAATATATGTTTTAACTAATTTCCCTTTGTGCTTAGTTAGTTAGTTGTTCTGTTATCCTCTCTTAGACCAATCACCAACTCAATCTCTTATACATGTATATAAAGCGGATAACATGATTGTATAATGTAATCAAGTCCACAAATCACATATTCAATATCATAGTTTCTATATTCTGCAGAATTAATTTTCTCCTGTGTTTTCATCATTCTCTCAATCTTAATTAGTGCCAAGTCTTTCAGATATTTTTTAAGGCCTATTTGCATTTAATTCAACCACTAGCCTCATGATGAATAATTTGCAAGTAACAGAGTAACTTTAAACTCACAAGTCACACCTTAATAAAAATGGCATCCCCGTTGGGAACGCTCTCGAACATATCTCCGCCTATGTGCTCCACACCTGCAACAATAGAACAACATAACATTCAATTCTTTTTAGTAACGCAATATTCATAATTTCGAAGCACATATACAACACGAGAGATCGCATACAAAATCAATAAAAAAAAAAAACTTGGAAATTCGTTCTGTCATGCTACTAGCTTCATGTAACATCATGCCATCCTTAATTTCTAATAATCATATCAACTTCAAGAGTAGACAAGCCATCTTATTAAAAAAAAATTATACAAATAAATTAAATAATGGTAGATCATATATACCAGCATAGATGGGAGCATTTTCTATAACATGAGGCAAATCAAAATTGACACCCTGGATATTAGGGTATTTGGAAGTGATCAAGTTGAGAGTGGCCCCAAGACCGCCACCAACGTCAACCAGTTTATTGATGTGGTCGAAGCCTTTGTAGACATCAAGAATCCTCTTCATTGATATAGTGGAGGATGTGAGCATAGCTTTGTTGAAAACCTCGTTGAACCGTGGATCAATATTTGCATACTCGAACACATTCATACCATAAATCCTGTTGAATGGTATACCTCCTTCTAAGATTGCTCCTTTCAGTTCACCCCTGATAATTAAAAACACACCAATTAAAAAAAGAAAGATCCTATCGTAAATCATGCATAGACTACTTTATTCCAAAATAATTATCTTATTAATAAAATTAAATTTTAATTTATATTATTAACCGTACACCTAAATCTTATAGTCACCATAACCAGTTAGAATTGTGCTCACCATATCCATTACACAAGGTTGGGTGGTGCATTAATTTGACTTGTACAATATCTTCTTGAATGGCATGTTAGACTGAACAAGTTTACATTGCTCAACCTCAAGAAGGTTATGAAAGCTTAGATTCTCATCTAATTAGTAACTAGTGTTTTTACCTATAATAACATTATGAGAATATAAATTTTTTAAATTTAAATTGAGTTTTGTATGGTTTAAAACAAGTACCCCAAACTTAATATTTAATTAACTCTTAAAGCTACTCTTAAACAATTTGGATTTGATCATACAAGATTAGACATATGATTATTTATGAATACTTTTTAATGATAAAGTATAGTTACCATATTATGAGTAAGAGTTTGTTAGTTTGTTACAGAAGCAGTTTGATGGTTAGCTTTCCCTCTATTCTGATTAATTGGTTGTAACTAATCAAAGCGTTCTCTCTATATAGTTAGTGTGTCACTGCCTATATATAAAGAAGCATGTACTGGACATCGAAAGTTAAGAAGAATTCTAATACATTCAATACGATAAATAATTTTACTTCACAATGTTCATCTTCTTTCTCATTCATAGTCAAAATTAGTTGTTTTAGATATAATATTATTATTTTTCTTAATTATATATCGCTTATTAATATTAGTTTAATTAATCTTGAAAAAGTCACGAGGATGTTACAGCATGGATAGATAAGGATGAATGCTCATTTAAGGGTGAATCTAATTTCCTATGTAAGGAGCAAATTCTCATGGAAAAGTACAATTAATAAAGTTTAAATAGTTGAATTTATTTGCCTATAAAAACATGAACGAGGCAAATAGATTCTACACAGTTACAAATACTTCTCTTTCTCTTTCTATTTACAACAATAAAATTATCTTCTCTCTTTATACACTATTGATAATTTTTCTTTATCTATCTTTACTGCATATAAATATATAAAGTATTTTATCAAGTTATTTATATTAGAGTCTTCTATTTACATTTTATTTTATATTATCTCTTCCTTATTTATTTATTTAGTTATTTTATAACACGTTATCAGCACGAGACTCTGATCAAATTTTTAGGAAGACTCAGGTAACAAATTTTCGTTATGTCGAAGCTCTCTCATCTTGAATTCAATGCTCCTGATATATCTGGAAACAATTATTTATCATGGATATTAGATGCTGAAATCCATCTTGATTCAATGGATCTTGGAGATACCATTAAGGCTGAAAATAATGCATCCCAGAAGGATAAAGCTAAAGCCATGATTTTTCTTCGTCGTCATCTTGACGAAGGATTGAAAAATGAATATCTTACATTAAAAGATCCTGCAGATCTTTGGAAAGACATTGAAGAAAGGTATAATCATCAGAAAACGGTAATACTTCCTCAAGCCCAATATGAATGGACGCATTTGCGTTTACAGGATTTTAAATCTATAAATGAATATAATTCTGCAATGTTTCGAATCACCTCATGAATGAAATTGTGTGGGGAAAAAATAACTGATCATGATATGTTGGAGAAAACTTTCTCAACCTTTCATACCTCAAATGTGCTCCTGCAGCAGCAGTATCGAGAGAAAGGGTTTAAAAAATATTCTGAGTTAATTTCTTGCCTTCTTGTTGCTGAACGCAACAATGAGTTGTTATTGAAAAATCATGAAGCGCGCCCAGCTGGCGCCGCCCCATTTCCTGAAGTAAATGCGGCAAATCATTACCTCAGAAGAGGTAAATGGCAAGCTTTTAATAACAAGAAAAATTATGGAAGGAAATATTGGTCATTTGATCAATGATGGAATAGTTTAATATGTGAGATTGTGAAGTATCTATGTAAATAAATAATGTAAAGAATTTATTGTTAAGTTTTATTTTCTATGTATTTAAGTTTCAAATGTGATGTATATAAAAAATGAAATATTAATGTTTATGAATTTTGAAATTATTAAATGTGTCAAATTTTAAAATAAAATTTTAGTATATGAGATTATTTTATGTACAGTGTTTCTTGAAAAAATAATTCTGATCAAGTATTCAATTTAACTGTGCATACTACTCATTTTATTATTATTTGTTTTTGAAGAAAATGGCAAGGATATATAATGAAGATGTATGCCCTGCGGATAGTGCAAGTTCGCACACAATTCTCAAAAGTGATATATATTTTACCCATATTGTGCCAAAAGAGGAGTATGTTAACACTATCATTGGCTCAGGCAATGTGATAGAAGGCTCCGGAAGAGCTATAATTTTGTTTCCTGGAGGAACAAAATTTATAATAAATAATGCACTATTATCTACCAAGTCCCGGAGGAACTTGTTGAGTTTCAAAGATATTCGCCGAAACGGATATCATGTTGAGACAATGAATGAGGGAAATCATGAGTATTTATGTATCACAACTCATGATTCAAATAAGAAAGTTATATTAGAAAAATTACCCTCACTTTCATCTGGGTTGTATTATACCAAGATTAGTGCAATTGAATCACATGCCACTGTAAACCAGAAGTTTATTAGCCCAAATGAATTCATAACATGGCACGACCGATTGGGTCATCCGGGAACAACCATGATGAGAAGAATTATTGAAAACTCTCATGAACATTCACTAAAGAACCAGAAGATTCTTAAAACTAGTGAATTTTGTTGTGCTGCGTGTTCTCAGGGAAAGTTAATTTTAAGGCCATCAACAGTAAAGATTGGATTTGAGTCCCTTGAATTTCTAGAAAGGATTCAAGGTGATATATGTGGACCTATTCATCCACCATGTGGATCTTTTAGATATTTTATGGTCCTGATAGACGCATCCTCGAGATGGTCACATCTGTGCTTATTGTCTTCTCGCAACCTGGCGTTTGCGAGATTACTGGCTCAAATTATTCGACTAAAAGTACAATTTTCAGAAAATCCAATCAAAGCAATTCGCCTTGATAATGCTGGAGAATTTACTTCCCAAGATTTTGATGCTTATTGTATGGCTAATGGAATAAGTGTTGAACATCCAGTAGCTTATGTTCACACACAAAATGGGTTAGCAGAATCACTTATTAAGCGCCTCCAATTAATTGCTAGACCCTTGCTTATGAGAAAAAATCTCCCAACCTCGGTTTGGGGGCACGCAGTTTTACATGCCGCAGCACTTATTCGTTTGAGGCCAACGAGTTACCATCAGTTCTCTCCTATGCAACTAGCTTTTGGCCCGCAGCCAAATATTTTCCATTTAAGAATATTTGGGTGTGCGATATATGTTCCCATTGCACCACCTAATCGCACCAAAATGGGACCCCAAAGAAAATTGGGGATATATGTTGGATATGATTCTCCTTCTATAGTGAGGTATCTTGAGATACAAACTGGTGATGTGTTTAAAGCCCGGTTTGCGGATTGTCATTTTGATGAATCAAAATTTCTAACATTAAGGGGAGAGAATAAGCTTCCTGAAAAGGAACTTAATTGGAATGCATCATCATTGATGTATTTAGATCCTCGATCAGGGCAATGTGAACTAGAAGTTCAAAAGATTATACATTTGCAAAGAATAGCAAATGAATTGCCTGATGCATTTTCCGATACAAAGAGGATAACCAAGTCGTATATACCAGCGGAAAATGCTCCAATTCGAATTGATGTCCCAGTAGGACAAGTAGCCACTGAAGCAAATTCATGCCAGAAGCGTGGCAGGGCGGAAAATGCCCCAATTCGAATTGATGTCCCAGTTGGACAAATTGCCACTAAAGCAAATACACGCCAGAAGCGTGGCAGGCCTTTCGGTTCCAAAGATAAAAATCCTCGAAAGAGAAAAGAGGTAAATATTCCTGTGGAAAAAGACATAGTAAAGACACCTGCAGTTGTCCAAAATTCTGATATAACGCCAGAAGACGTTCAGGTACCTGAAAATTCTGAAAATGACGAGATCTCGATAAATTATGTCTTTACAGGAGAGAAATGGGACCGGAATAAGACAATTGTCAATGAAATATTTGCATATAATGTGACATTAGATATCATGCATGAAAATAAGGATCTTGAGCCAAGATCAGTCGAAGAATGTCGACAAAGGAATGATTGGCCAAAATGGAAAGAAGCCATGAAGGCTGAGTTAGACTCACTTGCAAAACGTGAAGTCTTCGGACCTTTAGTCTGTACACCAGAAGATGTAAAACCTGTTGGATACAAATGGGTATTTGTGAGAAAACGAAATGAGAAAAATGAAGTTGTGCGCTATAAAGCCCGACTTGTGGCACAAGGTTTCTCACAAAGGCCTGGTATAGATTATGAAGAAACGTATTCCCCTGTAGTGGATGCGATAACATTGCGTTATTTGGTCAGTTTATCTGCATATCATAAACTGCATATGCATTTAATGGATGTGGTAACAGCCTATTTATACGGCTCATTAGATCGGGATATCTATATGAAAGTCCCTGAAGGACTAAAGATATCTAAACCATCCAATGAATATTTGCAAGGGTTATACTTAGTCAAATTGTAAAGATCTTTATATGGTCTAAAGCAATCCAGACGAATGTGGTATAATCGTCTTACTGAGTATCTGGCCAAAAACGGATTCAAGAATGATGATATATGCCCGTGTGTTTTCATAAAGAAAACTACATCTGGGTTCATTATAATTGCTGTGTACGTTGATGATTTAAATATTATCAGGACTCCTGAAGAGATTCCAACAATTATAAAAACTCTAAAAGAAGAGTTTGAGATGAAAGATCTTGGAAAGACTAAGTTTTGTCTCGGCCTGCAGATCGAGCATACACTACAAGAAAACACGTTTTTTGCCACGCTTTTAAAGCGTGGCGAAAAGCTCAAAAAAGCGTGGCGATAGCTTTTCGCCACGCTTTTTGAGCTACCGCCACGCTTTTGAAAGGGTGACCTATCAAAGGGTGGCGGTTGCTCTATCGCCACGCTTTTTGCAGCCTATTGCCACGCTTTTTGTTTGCCACGCTTTTTTACAAACTACCACTTGTAAAAGCGTGGCTATAGGTGGGAAATACGGCCACGCTTTTAAAGCGTGGCGATAGGCAGAGATATGGCCACGCTGTAAAAGCGTGGCGATAGGGTAGATCTGGCCACGCTTTTCAAGCGTGACAGTAGACCAAATACGGCCACGCTGTAAAAGCGTGGCGATATGGTAGATCTGGCCACGCTTTTTAAACGTGACAGTAGACCAAATATGGCCACGCTTTTAAAGCGTGGCGAAAGCATGGTAGTAGAGGAGATTTGGCCAGGTGATTGTGGGCCAGGAATGAGTAAAGAGAGCATAAAATAATCAGGCTTCATGCTCATCCAAGGGGGTAGATTATACACCATCAGAACAACAGGCCATGTACTGTGTGTACTGCTCAAAGTTCGGAATGGATTGAATCCGTCGCTTGCTAACCCAAGTCTCACATTACGAGACTCCTTTGCAAAATCTTCATGTCGATTGTCAAATGCTTTCCAAGATTCACCATCGGCAGGATGCCTTAAGGACCCGTCTTTAACGCGCTCATTGTGATGCCAAGACATAGCTTCGACAGTTCTTGTGCACATAAAAAGCCGTTGAAGTCTGGGAATTAAAGGGAAATGCCTTAGAGTTTTCGCAGCAACTTTGCGAGGCTTTCTAGATGAGGTAACATCATCTCTTATTCTGGCCGTTGATCCTTTTCGCCACGCTTTTGAAGCGTGGCAAAAAAAAATGTGGCCAAATCTCTAATCTATCGCCACCCTCATAAAAGCGTGGCCATAGACCACTTATGGCCACGCTTTTGAAGCGTGGCAAGAAAAAAGCGTGACCATAGGCCTTTTTTCTTGTAGTGATATAAAAAGTGGGATCTTTATTCATCAAGCAACATACACAGAGAAGATCTTGAAGAGATTTTATATGGATAAGTCACATCCATTAAGTACTCCAATGATCGTAAGATCTTTGGATGTGAAAAATGATCAATTCCGTCCTAAAGAAGAAAATGAAGATATCCTTGGTCTTGAAGTACCATATCTTAGTGCCATTGGAGCGCTAATGTATCTTGCTAATAATACACGACCTGATATATCATTTGCTGTGAATTTACTAGCAAGATATAGTCCTCTCCAACTAGAAGACATTGGAGTGGAATCAAACAAATCTTTCGATATCTTCATGGAACGGTTGATATGGGATTGTTTTATCCCTATGGATCCAAGTCACAACTAGTTGGCTATGCAGATGCCGGATACTTGTCTGATCCACATAAAGGGAGATCTCAAACAGGATATCTGTTCACATATGGTGGTACAGCTATATCATGGAGGTCCACAAAACAGACGATAGCAGCAACCTCCTCTAACCATGCTGAAATACTAGCGATTCATGAAGCTAGTCGCGAGTGTTTTTGGCTAAGGAGCCTGATTCAATATATTCTGTCGTCATGTGGATTGATTGATCATAAGATAGCTCCAACTGTCCTGTTTGAAGATAATACAGCATGCATTGCTCAACTTAAGGATGGATACATCAAAGGTGATAGAACAAAGCATATTTCTCCCAAATTCTTCTTCACTCATGACCTTCAAAATCAAGGGACAATTGATATCCAACAGATCCGTTCAAGTGACAATCTGGCAGATTTATTCACAAAGTCACTCCCGAAATCCTCCTTTGAAAGACTGATACATGAGATTGGGATGCACCGATTTCGAGACATTAAATAATGTCAGCAAGAGGGGGAGACTGTACTCTTTTTTCCTTGGTCAAGTTTTTTTTCCATTGGGTTTTTCTTGACAAGGTTTTTAATGAGGCAATCCCCATCACAAAGGATATTGTACTCTTTTTCCTTCACTAAGGTTTTTTCCACAGAGTTTTCCTTTAGTAAGGTTTTAATGAGGCAATAATCCTAAATGAGCATCCAAGGGGGAGTGTTACAGCATGGATAGATAAGGATGAATGCTCATTTAAGGGTGGATCTAATTTCCTATATAAGGAGCAAATTCTCATGGAAAAGTATAATTAATAAAGTTTGAATAGTTGAATTTATTTGCCTATAAAAGCATGAACGAGGCAAATGGATTTTACACAGTTACAAATACTTCTCTTTCTCTTTCTATTTACAACAATAAAATTATCTTCTCTCTTTATACACTATTAATAATTTTTCTTTATCTATCTTTACTGCATATAAATATATAAAATATTTTATCAAGTTACTTATATTAGAGTCTTCTATTTACATTTTATTTTATATTATCTCTTCCTTATTTATTTATTTAGTATTTTATAACAGAGAGAGAATAAATGGTTAAAGTAATTAAGGAGGACTTGCAGGGTTTTGAAGGCAACTGAGGAGGTGTGAAATAAGTAATTAAGTAAGAATGAAAATCAATTTTTAATTAATTGAAATTAGTTATTTTTTTAACTTTCATTTCATAGAGAATTTAAAAATTAAACTTTAGAATTTAAAAAGAGTGATTATAAAAAAAAGGTAATTTAACAAAAATATGACTAATATTAATTAATTAAAGCTTGATTCTCTATATTTATGTATTTTACTAATGTATATGACAATATATAAATAGGTGAAGTCTCTGGTGGCTAAAATATTAATGGCTAAAGATGGTTAAGAGTTGACCTTCAAATAAAATAGTGACACTTGGTAAGTTTGGTTTTACAACTTTTCAATATTTTAAAAGGTTAAATGAGTGTGCAATAATTACTAGAAAGTTACTTTGTGGATAGAATTGTCATTTGAGGTTACTTCATGTGTTGTTGGGTCTTAGATAAAAATATTATTGGACCACTATACAAAATAAAATGAAAACTACTCAAGTACAGAGTCCAATAATTTTTTTGGCTAGATTGTAAAATAAAGTTTATTTCTTTAATAATTTGTTTCTTAATTTGTTTGTATTTCTCTAACACAACTAGAAAATGGATTAATACAGACAGATTTAGTCTTTATTATAGACGGATTTTTGGTTACCGACGAAATTACCGACGGATTTTGTCCCTCTGTAAAAGTCCCGTCGGAAATTATTTACCGACGGATTTTTTTCTGTCGGAAAATTACAGACGGATTTTTACCAGTTACCGACGGATTTTTCTTCTGTAAATTTTCTACCCATTTCCCAAAGGCGACGCACTTTCAGACGGATTTTCCGTCTGTATTACAGACAGATTTTCAGACGGATTTTCCGTCTGTAATTTGAACTTTGGAAAATTATCTTACACTCTAATTACAGACAGAAAATCCGTCTGTAAATCCGTCGGTAAGGTAAAATAGAATTTTTTTATTTTTCTAATTACGAAATAAACTTATTTTCATACAAAATAAATATAAATTTAATACAAATTTTTATCTAATTTGTATTCGAATATTTATAATATTTCAAAAAATAAACAAATTCATCGTATTATCAAACTAAAAGAAAAGTACTATAAACAAGCAAGTCAATATAAATCAAAACATAAAATGTATTGATCATCAACTATAATTCCTAGTATATTGTTCAACCATACTAAAACTATCAGCTATAGTCTTCAGTGTCATCTTCATCCTCATCATCATCATAGCCCTTATCCCAAGCGTGTATCTAACAACTTACTAATACGCTCATCTGTTTGTTGAGTAACACGCTGAAAAAGCTCTTCATTGAGATTATGAATCTGTTCTCGCAAATCAAGAACAGAATTTTGATTTTTTGGTGCTCTTCCAGATACAGAATTGGCAGAAGTGGTTCCAGACTTGATAGAGCTAGAAAAGAATGACCCTTTTCCAGCAGGGATGGATCCAGACAACATATTGTTCTGAAGTGACCTGTGATAAACCACAGAAGCCAAACATCAAACTAATCTGCAAAGAATTGCATTCGTATAAGTGTCTCACTAGAGTTTATATCGCCACTCGCTTCTCCTAAACAGTTTTTATTCAAGAAATCCAAGATGGTGTTATGTAATAATCACATATAATATGTTGACGAGTATCTTCTTACAGTTCCTAAAGAAGAGGCAGGTTTGAGAAGTTTCGAGGTATAGATCCATTGAGATTGTTATTGGCCAGATTGCTGCAACAGCAAGAGCATTACTACATCAGACTCATGTTGATCATCGCTAGCATGAAAATAAACGAACATTGTTATATATACAAAATATATAAATAAAATTGGCTATATATTGTCTAAAAGTTTATTTGTTGGCAAGTGTCCTGTAAGATGATTCCAGCTAAGATCTCTACAACATGAACCAACAACCACAAATTAGAGGGTAGCCATAAAAAGGAGAAGAAAATTATTTCAATGTCACTAGTCACAATGCAAAATCACCAGAGATAGCTAAACATACAAATAGCTAAGATTTGCTATTGGGCTAAAATCAGGAACAGTTCCTTGTAGATTGCAGTTTCTCAGACTCCTGCCAAGCCAGAGAACTTGATGAGGATCAATTATAATAATTTCATCTTCTTTGGTATAGGTTCTTACAAGAGTTTTAGTGTTGCAATATTCCCAATCTCCTTTGGTATTGTGCCTGTCAGCTTATTCCACATGAAATCCCTTCAATTCAAGCACAAAACAATAAAAGATATTAGCATGATATAACATAACGTATTACTAGAAAACCCCTCTAAAGCTTTTCCTTTCTTTTTCTTTCCAGAGAATAATTCATAAAATTTTAAGCATATAAGTAAAAATATTAAGCATCTGGATATACAAAACTGTATAATAACAAATTAACAAGCAAAAGCTATTAACAGTCTAAAAAATGACCTGGATTTCATAGACTATACACAATTTTGATAAGTCTCATGAACCATTTTCCTTCATGCATATGCATGCCCTTTTAATCAACTTGGATTCTATTTGCTAAGTTCTACCTAATTTAAAATTAAAATTATATCTGATACACTTCTATCTAACGTCATTGCTTGACCATTTGAAAAACTAGTGCCATACAAAAGATATTCTCGCTATGAAGCTGGCAATGCCGCTTCTTGGCACTACACTTGTAACTCTCTCTGTGGCGTTCATGGCTGGTATCTACACAGTTATAAGCAAACTTACCTGGCTGGCCACATTTTCTTCTATATGCTCTCTTTGCTCCTCTCATCTTTTGCATCCAAATTCTCACGCTACATTTTCTACTACCCCTTTATCTTTTTAGAATCACTAGCTGAGAAGGAACCAGAGGAGCAAAAGAATTATAACTTGGTGCAAGCAATGGGCAACAAATTGGAGAAAGTAAAAAAAGAACGATAGATAAACTGATAATCTAAATAAAAAACGCAAATACCAAATTTTGAAAAATTGAATTCATTTATAATTTCACAGGGGCAAGACAAGTAGGATATGAATTCAGATATTTTGTGTCACAATCCGTAGAGCTATAACCTGATCTTAATGATTGATAGCAAATTGCGGTACTTAAGCCTGCAGTGGTTATATAATTGCTACCCTAAAGAAAAGAGGCTTACCATATAAAAAGCTGCCATAAAGTACACGTTGAGCATGCAAATGAAAACAAAATTGAAATTTTTTGCTACTAAAACTCGGATTAGCAATTTTTTCACTGATGTGCTTTGCATAGCTTCTCCAGAACTCGGATAATAGAGGAGAGTTGTGTTATGTAATATTATTAATAGAGGATAATAGCTACTAAAACTCCAAAACATTTCCTTTTCCTATTCAAGTGACAATTATGAACATAACAACTCCAAGCATGAGCCCTAAAACTGCAGTTTAGAATAGATTACCGAGCTTCCAGCTCTAAAAGTCTTCTCAACTGTATTCCCTGTAACATAGTTCTTGAGCTTGGTTCTCACAAATGCTGCTCCTTTTCCAGGTTTCACATGAAGAAACTCTAAACCATGCATCATGCAATTTCAAATAAACTAATGTCACATTATGCTCTAAATAATAATAAGCCCATAACTTCACATTATGTCTCTTCGAGTGTACTCTCTACTAGTAATTCTTAGCTTCCAATTTCTGCTTGATGCTTTAGATTTATCATTTTTTAAACAGAAATTAATTTAAAACCAACCTTAACGTGGCAGTGACATTATACTTGGGCAGCATCCTGCCACCAAAATAACCAAGTTAGTAACCAATTCCTATTTAACAAATCCATAGAATCAATTAGTGCACTAACCTGATATCTTTCATGAAAAGCTGTTTAGGCTTTTCCACCAAACTTGATATCATATCGGAATATCTGCTCCTCACTCCTCAGCCAAGTAGGTCATAGACAAAGCTAATTTTATTTTTCATTAATATTTAAGCTGAAAAGAAGGTCATAAAACAGAAGGAGAAAAAAAAAGGAACCTTTCAATATTCTATCTTAACATATCACCTAACTACTTCTACAACTTCCAAATCACAGAAGAGAGAATAATACTGCAATAAATAATCCTAATACTGTAATTTCTGCATAGATAAATTTATCTGCTGCAATAAGTGATTAAGAGAAGCCATAATCTAGAAGTTCAATTCCATTCTATATCTATAAGAGTTCAAAGAATTTCACTGTATTGCTAGAACACTGATTAATTAAGAATGTGCAATTCTAGGGTTCCAAAATAATTAACCAAGATGAAGGATTGAAAGCAATGCATTTATCCACACAAAAAAAAAATCACAAATAGAGTAGAATCGTGGAACAAGCTCAGAACAGGTGATCGAATCCCTAAGCTGGAAATTAGAAACATTTAAATAGAAGAAAGAGAATGGAAAGGGCAAAATTACCATCTGTTTTGAGATACCAGCATGTGATAGAAACTGTAACAGAAACAAGAAGCTCAATCAGCATCAACAACAACAAGAAGATAGAAACTGCGAAGAAAAACTGATAATCTAAAATTGGCACAGAAAAATTGAACCCTAAACAACAGAATCACAGGGAGGGGGCTCGTGCGACGCAAAGGATGATAGAGAGAGATCGTCCGACGCGAGTGGTCGCGGCAGCGGCGGAAGACGCCAAAAACTCAGAGGAACAACCGAACAATGGCAGCAGAGCGGCGGCGGAGGAGGAGGAGGAACGGAAGAGAGCGTGACGAAGAAGATCCATTGGAAAAAGAGAAATTAATTACATGAAATTAGAAAGCTGAGATGCGCCGCTGATGGAGGATTTGGAAGGGATGAGTGTAGAGATTTGGAGAAGTACCGTGATTGAAACGAGGAGCTTTTCACTCACAACTCTTATTTTAATATTTTCTGACGAAAAATTTTAAATTACAAACGGATTTTCGTCTGTAATAATTTAATAAAATGTAGCGTTTTGTCTACTTAATTACAGACGGAAAATCCGTCTGTAACTATTCCACGGAAAAAAAATTAATTTTTCCGACTGAATTATAGACGGATTCTCTTTTCCGTCTGTAATTTATGCTAATCTATTTTTTTTGTTTTCCGACAAAAAAATCCCTCTGAAATTCCGTCTGTATTTCAGTGGGATAAAATCCGTCGGAAATATCCATCTGTAATAACTAGTTTTCTAGTAGTGGTTGATAATATTATTTATAATATGTTTAATAATAGTGATGTCTTCGTAAATATTTTGTGCTATTATATTTTATTGGTTATTTTATTGGTTATATTTTATAATAGTGCTAATTTTTTTTGTATAATATAAAAAAAAGTACATGTCAATATATAATTGTGTAAGAGAGATCAAAAAACATAAATTTAAAAAAGACTAAAATTCAAACTAAACAATCACAATTTTTTTTTAAATTTAGGTTTAAATAATGAAATCTCTTTCTCTTTGTAAATTAATTATTCAATAAATTTTTGTGATTTGATTGTAGAATTGATTCGGTGTAAAATTTACAGTAAAAGTTTTTTTTAATGAAATTAACCATTCCATGCAAGACTAAAACTTCACTAAATAAAGGGTTGTACTATGTGTACACTAAAATTATTCACTAAAGTCAGCCACCAATATAAAATATATATACATATGTATTATATCTATTATATACTACTAATTTTACAACCAAAATGTGTCACATATTAATTTCTTATTGTAATTAAAATAAAAATTTTCTTTCCAAAATTTAAGAATTATTCCATCATCTCTCACCTTTTCTCTATCTCTCTCGTTCTTTCACTCACTCTATAAATTATATTATGTTGTTAATTTTATTTTTTGTAGAACAAAATGGTAGAGAAAAATAGACAATGAGAGAAAAGAGAGAGAAAGATAAAAAAGAAGAATGGGAGTAGGAGTTTGTTAATTTTGGAAGTTAAAATTTTTTTTATTTTAATTACAATAAAAGAATATTTGGTGGCACATTTTGATTTGTCAAATTTCTAATATAAAATATAAATTATATATAGAGTGCGAAGGATAGAGAGAAGTAGAAAAAAAAAGAGGTAGATAAGAGAATGTAAGAAGGAGATTTAGTAATTTTGGAAGAAAATATTTTCTTTAAATTTTAATAAGAGAGTGTCATGTGACACATTTTAGTTATTAAATTAGTTAGTAATATATAAATATAATATATAATATAGCTATATTCAATTTCAAAATTTTAATTTTGTTTGAATGTAATTAGAGAATGCCATGTTGTATATTTTGATTGTCAAATTTATAATTAGTAATTGATAATGATATATAAGAGAGATAGAGTGAGTGAAGGAAAGAGAGAGATAGAGGAAGGGAGAGAGAGAAGAGGAGAGAACTCTTTAATTTTCGAGAGAAAAATTTGATTTTAATTGCAATGAAAAGTGACATGTGGCATATTTTAGTTGTAAAATTAGTAGTATATAATAGATAATAAATGTGTATTTATATTCTAACATATATTTTATACTGGTGACTAACTTTAATGTTTATAACATGTATTTTACAAATGTTAATATATTTATATTAATTCATTATTATTTTTTTGTATAATTATTAAAAAAAAACGAACACTCTCAGTCCAACAATTTTTTAAACAAATATAAAAAATAAATCTTACAAATATATGTGGTAAAAAAATATTAATTTTGTTCCCTTAATAAAATTTTTAGGGTATTATAATATTTTTTACGGTTATTTTTTTAGAGAAATACAAACAAACTAAGGAATATATTATTAAAGAAATAAATTTTATTTTACAATTGTGCCAGAAAAAAAATTATTGGACCTCATGCTTGTGCAGTTTTGATTTTATTTTGTATAATGACCTAATAATATTTTTGTCCAAGATTCAATAACATATAAAGTAACCTCAAATGATAATTTTATCTACATGATAACTTTTTAGTAATTATTGCACACTCTTAACCACCCTTTGACTATTGAAAAGTTGTGAAGCCAAATCTACCAAGTGTCATTATTTTATTTGAAGGTCAATTCTTGGCCCTCTTTAGCCATTAATATTCTGGTTAGAGACTTCACCATATATATATATGTAACAGGTGAGAGGCTATACAGTAGCCTGTGGTGCAAGTTATTAGAGCTTTCTGGATCTTCAACAACAGAACAAGACAGTAATGAATGACTTGCAAGAAGCCTTAGAACACGATCCAACATTGATGCTGCTTCAGGGTTGTTGCTTCCAATGCGATCCACAATGTCTTTTGCTGAGAGCTTTGCACCTTCGCCTTCTTTTGCTATGATCTCAAATACACCAAGCTCTATTGTGGTCCTCACAGCCATTGGAACCGCAATTGAACATGCCATTTGTGCAAACAAAAAGGCATCATCTTCTTGTTTCTCAAGTTTTGCATCGGAAACATTTGATGCAAGAGCCATATATGTGAATTCGGAAATTAAGTAAACCACGCAACAAAGCAGAGAAATTATTAGATGGTGTTAGTTGTGTATGTAGCTTAGAGTTGGAGTCTATATAAACTGAATTACATTATAATGTGGATATGGGAAGAGACTGTATTCGTGGGTGAACCCTGCAATAATTGAACTCATCGATCTAGGAGAGTATACAGAAATTGGTGTATCATATCATATCTATGTATCTCATGTATGACTTACGTAAAAGTTTAAGAATAATAAGAGAGGTAGTTTTTTAAAGGATTTTAACGATAAATTCGGAATTTTTCAAGGAAAAAATAAGTGTCAAATAAGTCTTTAAAACAATTTTACAATAAATTTATGAGTTTTTAGGGGGAAAAATATTGTGCAAGTCTTTTAAAGAATCATAGGGAAACACTTAGCCTGCAAGTATGGAACCGATTAAAAGATAGAATGAATTCCGTGTTATATATATATATTGAGTGTTGCAAATTTTCAGGATTTTACTCGGGATTTTTTACTCGAAAACTTATAAAACAATCCTAAAATTTTGTTGGGAACTTAATTTTTTTATTTAGAATTTTATAAGACTGTCTTAAAATTTTCAGGACATACTTATATTTTTTTTTTAAACAGGGCATACTTATCTTATTATTTTTTGTATATTATCTATAGGTTAATAAGTTATTTGTTAATAATTAGCTTTATTATCTGTGCAAAGCACCGGAAAATACTATAACGAAATATAAGAATAAATATTAAGAAAAATTTAAGGGTTGATAATTTTAATATATATTAATTAATATTTTTAACCAATAATCTAATATTTTTGTTGAGCAGTTTAATATTATATTTTTAGCTAATATTTTTAAATATTATTAATTAAAAATAATAAATTGTGCTCATTAAAAAAAAAAGAATTAACAAAATTGTGGGTCATGAATCAATAAAGAACTAAATAAAATCGGGTTGTTTATTTGAATTGTCAATCTTATCATCAAATATAATTAAAAAAACAGTATTGGCAATAGGCTCATCACATTATTAGGTACAACGGGAATAATTATGTCCACTAAGATGACTTTCCCAGCATTCTTAGGAATAATCTAATAACAATTCTTCTTCGGCTTTTTTTCAATTTATTTTTTAAATAAATATTATAAATATATTAATTTTCAAAATTTACACTTATAAATTAAATGACTTTCA
>NC_029791.2:17384807-17400150 GCF_000816755.2 Arachis ipaensis | reverse complement strand
TACACTTGTAAACTAAATGACTTTCATAGAGTACACTTTTACCATTTTACCTGAGTAATTCGCGAAATAAATTTCGGACACATTATATACCAACTTGCCTTTTTCTATCTTATATGTTTTCCGCGCAAAGCGCGGATGATAAGACTAGTTGAAATAACAAATAAGTGGCTAACATAATTATAAATGATACAAAAGCTTTTCACATGAACCAAGCAAAAAGTTAACAAAAAGAAACACCCATTATTGGCAATAAACCAGTAATTTTGTTTATACTCAATAATTGACATCCATAAATAGTAGTGTCTGATGTTCCAATTTCCACCTACTACACAAGTTTACTTTAATTTATGAAAAAGTATAGGTAGACAATGAAAATATTAAATAATGTGAATAATAAATATATTGGATGTTCATTTTACTAGGTGTGCGGATAGTTATTCTAATATTAAAATTTAGATGGGTAATTTAGAAGTGTAGTGTATTTTAATTTGATTAGTGATTGTTCATGTTGTTCAAAAAAATTATTGATTAGCTAGCAGTACCCACCCTTAATTTATATATAGAGACCAATTAAAACTACATCATCATCATCTATTTCATAATAACTTTCCTATCAATTCAAAACTCACTCAAACATGGCCCTTGCATCAGATTCCAACGGGGAACCCCAAAAGTACTACCTCAAACACTACTAGAAAACTAATTATTACAAACGGTGATTTTCGACGGATTTTATCCCACGAAAATACAGACGAAATTTTAGAGAGATTTTTTTGTCGAAAAATAAAAAAAATGAATTAGCATAAATTACAGACGAAAAACAAAATTCGTCGATAATTTTGTCGGTAAAATTAATTTTTTTCCATAGAAAATAGTTACAGACGGATTTTTCGTCTGTAATTAAATAGACAAAATACTATATTTTATCAAATTATTACAGACGGAAAAATCCGTCTATAACTTAAAATTTTCTGTCGAAAACATTGAGCTAACCCTAACTTACACCCTAGTCTCTCGAGCTCCATTCACCCTCCACGCTAGTGAAGAGCTTCTTCCTCTATCCGTCCACGCTCTCTCCGTCCACGCTCTCTCTCCGTCCACGAGTTGCTTTCACCGCTGCTGCCGCCGCTCGCGTCGCACAATCTCATCACTGACCTCAGCAACGGCCATTCGCTGGTTATCCTCATCTACCGGTTCAGGAATCACTGCACTCATCCTTCAGGGAAGATCTCTGCCTCTAGTGGTCGCGGAGGTAGTTGCGTCGTCATCGTTCTCACCGCTCTGGGCCCATCCGCCTCCTTCATGCACGGTGTCATCTCCCTCCAACTTTGCGACGGTGCCGCTGTCTGTCGCCCAGCCAACCACAACCTTTGTAAACGAGTAAGGTGGCTTTGGCGGTGGGCGATTCAACCCCTCCGCTGCTACTCCGCCGTCCTGGATGGCAACTTCCTCCTCAGCTCGGCCCGAGCCATTTCCTCCAAATGCGCCAAATGTAGATCCATGTGTTCTTCTCTTGTGTGTTCTGGAATGAGAGCTAATTTTGATTGCAGTTTTGGAATTGAATTTTGGAATCCTACTCAAACTGAAATTGCTCTTGATTATACTGGTTGAAATTCAAAATTGAAAGCTAATTCTTCTTCTTCAGCCAAATCTGTTGCTTCTTCTTCGTTTTTTGCATAAATAGACAAAGATGAATGCTGAATTATTGCTCGATCTGCCAGCTCTGTTGATTTTGTTTGTTGTTGAGGTTAAAATGTAAAATTGAAATCTGATGAGTCTCTTTCTTCTCCTTTGATATGAACTTCTTCTGTAAGTTTTGGATTCCTTGCTGATTTTGAAGCTTTTGCTGTTGTAGACTCTAATTTTGCAATTTTATATTCTGAATCTGAATTCTAAAATTGGAGATATGTGATTATTGAATTTTCTGTTGCTAGCTTTGCTGAATTTTTGCTGAGTAGTGAAAATTCTGCATTTGATTTGGCCTGAATCTAGAAAATTGGAGGCTCCTGGAGTCGTTGATGATCGTTGATTTGGCTGTGGTTACTGTTCTAAGGTCGTATAATGAGACTGTATTTTTGGTTAGTCAAAATTATCCTTCATTTCCTTTTCACATTTGTTTTATCAGCTACTTTGGATCATATTGGTGGCATCCTGCGCTGCTCTATTAATTCAATCCATGGCAGCCAATCTTGGGGTCATCACTGGTACTTAAATCAATTTCATTTTATAGATACTTTTCAAGTACGCAAGCAACTAGCAATTTTCTCTTGTTTTTCGTTCACTCTCTACTGCTTGCAGGAAAGCACTTAGCAGAGCATTGTAGAAATGAATATCCTTGGGCTACCAACTTTATTCTTTGGTTTATTGCTAAAATTGCCATAGTCGCCTGTGACATTCCTGAAGGTATTCAGATTCATCTAGCAATTTTCTTTTATCTCATTTATTTGTATAATTACCATGTTTTATAGGATACAACAGAGTCCATGACTTTAAAACATGCACAACCACCAACATAAAAGTTAGATCCATGATTGGCAACCATATATTTCCATGTTTTGAAATCTTGATCTCTCACTCTACATGTGCAGTAATTGGGACAGCCTTTGCATTAAACATGCTTTTCAGCATACCTGTTTGGATTGGTGTTATTCTGACAATACTCAGTACATTGATCCTCTTAGCTTTCCAGCAATATGGGGTAGTTTTCTGTGTTCCATTCTTCTCTACTATTATACGACAGGAAATTATTTGTATCCTGAACAAATTTATGGTCGTCATTGCATGTTATATTAGGTACTATCTATCTATATAACAACAATATGAGCCCGTTTCTATGTTGTTATTGAAACAGGTTAGAAAACTTGAATTCTTGATTGCATTTCTAGTATTTACAATTGCTGCATGCTTTTTTGCTGAGCTTGGATATGCAAAACCTGTTGCTAAAGAAGTTTTGAAGGGTCTTTTTGTGCCAGAACTAAAAGGAAGCGGTGCTACTGGTCTCACGATTTCACTCCTAGGGGCTATGGTTATGCCGTGCGTTCTCCCTGTCTTCTACAGCCATTTGATTTTTCTTTCCTTTTGAAATGTATTCTCAAGCTTTGTTTCTTTGTGAATTCTGCAGATTATCCAGTATACCACTCACTGTATGATGATTTCATCTGAATGCAGAAATTTGGAGATCCTATGTTTCATAGGCATGTTGCAGGTTGGTGGCATTCAATTTCTTTTTTCAGTTTATGTCACATTAAACTCCATCTCAGTTAACTCTAATGATATCAAAATGTTTCTTGAAGAGTTAAGAATTTAATAATTACATATACAACTACAGGTTAAAATATGTTAACTTTTCCGCAATTAGTATATTCACAATATATACACATAGTGTTACAAATGGGAAAGTTCTGTTATCATGTTTGACACTTCATGACCTTATTTGATATGAGAATGTTTCTCCGCATTGAATCGAATCAAATCCTAACAAGTGGTAACAGGATCTATGTCATTTCATATGTTAGGCGAAAGAATAGGTGAAGGAACTATAGAAACCACAAGAGAAACTGTAACTACATATACTTAATTCACTTGAATGACAATTGGTTCTGTTGTGGAAAATAGTTGCAAGTATTTGGGGTCTAGTAGCATTATGGCTAGCAGATGAAGAGTTCTTACCTTTTGATTATCAATCATATGCTAAGGAGCTCCAGGTGTGTTAACTTTGTACTTTTTACACTCAGACTGTTGTCACTGAATTCGACATGGCAATATAGTGCCATATAATCTATGTAGCCGACCTCACATTATGAGATAAGGATCGTTGTAACTGAATTTTATAAAGATATTCATGAAACCAAAATGTTTGAATCACAGCTTAATGTGAAGAACTTGGAAGATGAGATTTCAAATAAAGACATGAATTTGTCTCCTATATTGAAGTCAATCAAGGAGCTTGAGAAAGCAGCAATCAAGATAAATGACCAGAGAAAGGTATCATTTGGCCAAGTTTAAACTTAAAACAAACACAAGTTCTTAAAATAACAACTATCATATAATAAAGTGTTTTCTTTTCTTTTCTTTTGTTTTTCTTTTTGTTCAGGAAATAGAAGCAAGTAAAGGTTGGAGAACATGGAAAGAGTACCAAATGAAAGTAAGAGATGTGAATGATAGACTTATGATGGATGAACGTGCATTCACTGACAGAGATGGCCTCTTAGGAATGACATGGCATAAGCATTTGGTGAGTATATAGTTTTTTACTCTAAGAAGCAAGTGTTTTCTAGGCCAGTTTCCTCATTCTTCTTCTGACTTATAATATCACATAGTCTTATTAATAAATACCATGTAAATATTAGATGAATTCTACTGTTTTGAATGAAACCAGGGTTCTAACTTCTAAGAAAGATGAAATTGAAGAAACCAAGCAAGCAAAGTAGAGAAGAAACATCAAACATGGCTGCTACTGTTGGAATCACAGAATTTATTGGAGCAGAGATGATTGAGAAGGCAATTTCTTAGTAGATGAAGCTATTTTATTCAAGATAAAGTCAAAGAAGGCAAAGGTCCTTGTTGAGGTAAATCTATATTGCGCCTTTCAATTGAAAGGCAAATTCAGTTGCCAAATATTAGTATAGTTGTGATGTGTGTGTGAAGACCATTTAGAAGGATGAATTTTTAAAACTCTGCTTTGTGACAACTTCTATATCAGCAAACTCTATAAATAAAGAAGAGAGCTGTGTCAATACAAACTGTGTTTTCTTCCCTTTGCTGATTAAAATAAATAAAATATATAGAATATTATCTCAGTATTTCCATTAATCAATGTCACAAGGATCTGGTTTTTAAGATTTTGCGAGTTGCCTTATAAGCCATGAAAGTAATTAGGTACCTTGAAATATATTCTTTTTCTGGTTGAATAAGCCATTAGATTTTCTTTGTGCCAGAATTTCTTGTGCCAAAAAGGGAAGCATCAGTGAGAATTTCTTTGTGCCAGAATTTCTTGTATATCAAGAATGCTATTGTATCATCAAACTTAACTCCTTGAGGCACCAAATTTAAGAGAACAATGGTTTTCTCTAGTTGATGATTTGCTGCATTAGCTCCAACAATGCAAACCTGGTTGCGACTCAACAAAAGATTGGCTGCAATTTCCTCAGCTAGCTTGAAAACCAAAGGGAAGAACTTGTATATTGCAATGCTAATGTGGAGTTTAACTTGAAGTGGCTACACACAACCACAAGGAGATCCAGGAGGTGTATTTGTCAATGGCTCTGAGCAAGTCACCATCATGCAATCTAAAAGGAATAGGATTAATATAAAATCTTGTTTGTTTAAATTGTTAAAAATAAAGGAACTAGTAGTGTCAATGAGTAATGTAAATAGTTATAGTTCTGTCAATGGTTTATTTTTTTGGGTATCTTTTTTTTTTCAATTTACAGTGTGTTTGATGGAAGAAATTTAAAAAATAAACCTAAAGTATTCATTTTGCAATGGAAAAATTTAAAAAAATTTCTATTTTACTTTACCGACGGATTTACAGACAGATTTTCTGTCTATAATCATAGTGTGAGATGATTTTTCAAAGTTCAAATTACAGACGAAAAATCCGTCGAAAAATCTGTCTGTAATTACAGACGAAAAATCCGTCGAAAAATTCGTCTGTAATTACAGACGAAAAATCCGTCTGAAAATCCGTCTGTAATTACAGACGGAAAATCCATCAGAAAGTTCATCGCCTTTGGGAAATGGATAGAAAATTTACAGAGGGAAAATCCATCGGTAACTGGTAAAAATCCGTTTGTAATTTTTCGACGGAAAAAAATCCGTCGGTGAATAATTTCCGACGGAGCTTTTACAGAGGGACAAAATCCATCGGTAATTTCGTCGGTAACCAAAAATCCGTCTGTAATAAAGACTAAATCCGTCTGTAAATCTGTCTGTATTAATCCATTTTCTAGTTGTGAAACCAGAAATTGATGATCAAGAACAAGAACAAGAGGATGGGTTCTTGATTGCAAGGCAAATAACAAGTTCATCAGTTGTGGTTCCAATGGTTTTGAGGACAGTCATAGAGCTTGGTGTATTTGACATCATAACAAAAGAATGCGAAGGTGCAAAGCTCTCAGGTTTTAGAATGTTCCAAATGGATGTTAAATGTGCTTTCTTTAATGGCTTTATAGATAGAGAAGTATTTGTGGCACAACCCCCCGGTTTTGAAAATAAAGAATTTCTAAATCATGTTTTTAAACTTTCAAAGGCTCTTTATGGCCTTAGGCAAGCTCCAAGAGCTTGGTATGAAAGGCTTAGTGCCTTCTTAATGGAAAATTACTTTCAAAGGGGTACCACCGATACTACTTTATTTATCAAAGAATCTAATGATGATATTCTTCTTGTTCAAGTTTATGTGGATGATATTGTGTTTGGTTCGGCCAATAAAACCTTGTGTGAAGAGTTTGGAAAACTTATGACTAGTGAGTCTGAAATGAGTTTAATGGGAGAATTAACCTTTTTCCTTGGTCTCCAAATTGAACAAACTCCTAGTGGTATTTTTATTCACCAAGGTAAATATGCAAAATAATTAATCAAAAAATTTGGCCTTGAAAATTCCAAACCAATGGAAACACCTATGCATCCAAATACTAAACTTGAAAATGATGAAAACGGCAAAGATATGGATGAAACACGGTATAGAGGAATGATAAGTTCACTCATGTATCTTACTTTCTCTGGGCCGGATATTGTTCAAAGTGTGGGTGTATGTTCAAGGTTTCAATTTCACCCAAAAGAATCCCATCTTTCAGCCGTCAAAAGAATCATTAGATACATTAAGGGAACTTGTGATTTTGGCTTATGGTATCCTAGATCTGATGATTTTTGTGCAGTAGGATTTTGTGATGCAGATTATGCGGGAGATCGGGTGGATAGACGGAGCACATCCAAAATGTGTTGCTTCCTTGGAAGCTCACTAAACATGTGGTCAAGCAAGAAATAAGCCACAGTTGCTCTATCCATGGCTGAAGTTGAATACATATCTGCCTCTGCTTGTTGTTCTCAATTAATTTGGTTAAAAACCCAATTAGAGGATTATAAATTGAAAATCAATAGCATACCTTGTGATAATATGAGTGCAATAAATATTTCTAAAAATCATGTTCTGTACTCTAGAACTAAGCACATTGAAGTTAGATATCATTTTATTAGAGAACATGTGCAAAAAGGTACTATTGATATTCAATTTGTGAAATCCAAAGAACAACTCGCTGATATATTCACTAAACCTTTGTGTGAAGATAGGTTCTGTTCATTAAGGAACAATTTGGGTATGCTGGATTTAAGTTCTGTTGAAAAATCGTGATTTTATTGATCCTGTTTGTTTTTGTCTCGTAGGTTGGAAGGAGACAAATCTGGGAAGGTAGTGAATAAGCCAGGAAACAGGGGGAGACTGATCACAAGCGTTACTGAACATAAGGCCTACCAAACTCTTTTGACCCATTCCATGACTCTGGCCCGTTTGATTTCTTCATCATTTTTTAAAAAAATTAATTTTTGGAGGTTATCACATCATATCTTTATAGGGAGAGTTCATGTCAAATCAAAATCTTTTCCCCTACTCTCTCCCTTGATTCAAGGAAAAGATCTTTTAGTTACTTTTTAATTTTAAAAGATTTCCTTGATGATAACCGCTCCATTAAATATCCATTATTCTATTAATCCTCTCTCCACTCAGCATTAAATGCAGTTGTAACCTCTCTCCATTCTCTAATCCATTCGGCCATCCCTTCATCTTCTCACTCTCTTCTTCATTTTCTATCATGAAAAATAAGTTGGCACCTAAAAGAAGCAACCGAACCCATCTTCCAAAAATCCTTCATCTGCTCCTCAAACCCACACCCATATCCATATACATTCTACTTCATCTTCTTCCCCTTCTTCACAATCAACCGAAGCCATGAGGAGGAAAGTAATTGCTCAGAGAACCTCTTCTCGCAAAAAGGTTGGAAAAGAGAAAGAGCCTATGGTCGAAGAAGAAGAAGCTTCACAATCCTCTCCACCTCCTTCACCCCAAGGCGATCAACTCCTCATCCATCTGGCCGAAGCTCTCAGCGTTCAAAAGGTTACGTTCTTCGCAACACTAGAGAACCACCAAACTTGGATTCTCTAGACTTCAAGAATAAGTTCAACAAGAATCATTCTCACTTTGATCTGGCTCGGTTCAACTCTTGCGTTGCCTACGAGTTCCATGGTCAAGTTCTAGTCAACTGTCAACTGTGTGCCTCTCACATAGTGAATCTAGAGACTCTGGGTACAAAGAGAATTGACTTCTCTACTCTGTTTGACAATCTCAAGTGGACTCCACTATTCAAGATTCAAAAGCCGATTTAACCAAATTAAGTTCGTGAGTTTTACGCGAACATGATGTACCATGATGGAGCAATCCATTCTTATGTCAAGAAGGTGCATCTGACCTTAAACAGAGAAACTATTAGTACTGCCTTAGGGTATACTGATGAAGGAGCCACAGCATAAATATCAGGAAAAGTGGGACTCTCAAGTTGGGATTTCCTATAAGATTGCCCTAACTTAAGTTTGTGAAAATTTCTCTGCACTTGATGGGACTGTTCTGACTCACAAAGCTCTCGGGCCTGTGAGAGCTCTGCTTCACCGCATTATCAACTACATTCTAATGCCACAGAGCGGGGCTCCTATCAGAGAGTAACAGGTTGTGATACCCTAGTTCTCTTTGCTATTCTTACTTCTTCATCTATTTTATTTGCTTATTTAATGGTGCGTCACATGTGGGACTGTGTACGTAGTGATAAGAAGGCGAATATGCTTTATGGTATTTTTCTTACATGTATCTTTGAACATTTTCATGTTGATTTAATCAATGAGCCTGTAGAAAACAAGGTGTCTACCATCAAAGGAGGCGGAGTTTCTAGAACCGGAAAAGGAAATAAAGGAAAAAGCTCGATGCCAACCATGTCGTTTGATAGTGATCTTGAAAGTCGTCCTTCTGAGCCATCTAAGCTTGCTGAATCAATCAAGGACATTGTAAATGAGCTTTCACATATGTCCAAACTGATGGCACGTTCCTACAAAGAAGCTCGTAAGCAGGCTTATCAAAATGAAAAAGCATGGAACAAGTGTAATGAAATGATCAATCTGCTTCTCCAAAGCTTTGAAAAGGATATGGCTCCCTCCGACAAAGACAATGATCTCTCTGACTCTGATGTGAATCTATCTGATGCCTAACTGTTAGGCTCATTGCTGCCCATTTTTTTTGAACAATTTCTAAGTTTACTGCCCCTTTGGATTTAGTACTATTTTTTGTGTGTTGTTGGTTGACTGTACTTGGATAATTTGGACCCCTTTTGCTTTGGTTATTAAACTATTATTCTATATTTTGGCATGCTTTTTTTCATCTGTTTTGCAGGTCCCTCCTTGATGAAAAAAGGGGGAGGAATTAAAAAGGAAAGAAACAGAAACAGGGTTGAAATCTGTTGAAACATGTGCTCTAATTTCTGTTTTTTATTCTCTGATGATTATTGGTTCATGCTCTAATTTCTGCATTATCATGTTCTGAATTTTTTTGTGCTCTGATACCTTTTGCCAATTTTTTTATGAAGTTTTGTTTTTGATAACTGAATATGAGAAAATACTTCATTGAGACTGAATTATTGTTTTGTTTGGCAAAAAATTTTGTTGGGCAGGAAATTGTTTTGAACATGTTGATATAAGTATGTTGAGTCTTGGCTATTTGTTGCAATGTACTCTGAGAGTACTCCGGCATACTTTGTTATTGAACAATAAGCTATTTAAAAAGATAACCAATCAAGTTTTGATTATCTTATTCATCTGCTCAAAAATCAAACTGTTCAACATTTTTATGTTCTATATGTTGAATATATTATATTTTTTAGAACTGTATTAAGCTTGGTTTTTAAGACTATTACAGGTAATGCTCCCACTAATAAAATAGCACATATTAAGGGGGAGCTATCTAACAGATGGAAAAGGGGAAGATTCAAAATCTTTAAGGGAGTACTCTTAATCCTTATCATTTTTCTATTCAATTTTCAATAATGTTTGTTATCAAGAGGGAGATTGTTGAGTTTGAAAAACTTAAAATTAATGTGATGATCAAGCATTATTAAAAATAATTAATTATAAAATTATTAAATTAATTTTAAGGCTATTATAAATTAAATTAGCAAATTAACAATTTTGTTAGAATTTGCAGATTCTGTTGTTGGGCCGAAACTTACAACAAGCCCAATGTGATATTCAGCCTTGTACAGAATTTCAATTGATAAATGGCTAAAATAATTATTTGGTCAGCAAGATAATTGGGCCTAAAAATTATTCAGCAAAGCCCAAAACAAGGTTTCCAATTGCCCCAACTTTTGGTTGGACCGAAGTGAAAGAAGAAAGAATGAAATGGAGCATAATTGAGTTCGGTTACCCACTCCCCTCTTTGATGGAATTCAAATTTAATTAACTTTGATTTAATGCATACATTGGTAATATGAAAGAGAAAGTTTACATTAATTTGATTGCCATTAATGCATTACACATTACTAGGCATGGGGGTTTGGAAAGTGGAAATTTAACTCATTTTAATTTCTTTCTTTACTTCCATTGAAAGCTTTTCTCTCTTATCTCTCTTCTCTCTCTAGTTTTCGGTTATTTCATCTGTCAGGAAAGAAGAAGATGCAAGCTATCAGAGGTAGAAGCAGAGAAGCTTTGAAGAAGCAAGCAGCCAAGGTGATGATGGCCCTTGCAAAAAGAAGATCTACAGTATGGCACGGCTGAGATCTTTACCACTAAAGGTAAGATGTGGTGAAGAAGCCTCAAGATCTCCATACCTAAAATGGTAGCAATCCCATTCGGTCATAGAAGAAGATCCCTGTGGTATGGCTCGTTTCTACTTTTTGTTCATCCATCACAGAAGGTAGCTACTGTAGCTACGTGGAGGAGGAAGCAAAAGTGGAGCAGATGGAGCTGTCAAGGATCAAGTATTCATCAAGGGTCAGAAATCCTTCTTGGGGACCAAGTCAAGATGGAAGGCTTAGATTGATGAAGCTTGATGAGAAGGGATGAGAGAGAGGTAATTGCATATTGGTTTTGCTTTTGGGTCACTCTCTCCTCTCTCTGTCCGAACCGGTTTTGGTGTTGAAGAAGAAGAAGTTGGCTTGGTTGAACCGTTTCAACCTTGGAAGCTTCCCCTTCTATAATAAGGGTGAACGGCCAAGGCTTGAGACAAGGAGAGTAAGCACAGAGTTCTCATAACTACCCAAGCTAACAGAAGTTCTTCTCCTTCAATGTGTTTCATTTTGTATTTTCTTTAGTTTTGTCTGTCTGAGTCTCATGGTGAAAAAGGCAAACAGTGTGAGGTTTGTAAGAAAAAGCCAGTGAGTGAAAAAAGGCAGGGTGTACAAAATTAAATAAAAAGCCATATGTGTCTTATAGGTCCTTTGTACATCTATGAGTTGTGTATCATGATTCTGTGAGAATTTCCTTGCACGTTGGGTTAGCACTTAGCAGTTGAAAGCTTAGGGATAGATTCTGGACTTGTCCTGGATAGGAAGGGTAGTTCCTAGGAAGAATTGGCGTTTGTAATCTGTTTGATTATAGTGAAATTCCATCATTGTTGTGATGAAGACTGGATGTAGGCTGTACTGCACTTAGCAGCTGAACCAGGATACTTTTTGGTGTGATTCTCTCTTTCTCTTCTACTCCATTTCAGTTTCTGTTGCTAAGGAGACAAAAATTGAAAAATATCTCCTAACTGGGTACGAGACAAAAAGAAAATATCTCGTGTCTGGTTATGAGACAAAACACAGAAAATTCTCCTGAAACATTCTAAAAGGCAGCAAGTATTACTCAACGAAAAAGAGGCTAAGATTCAACCCCCTTCTCTTTGCCACTGATTACCATCAATTGGGAATGCCTAATTGATTATATTCTGCTAATAGTTGTAATTGTTACTTGAACTACTTGTTTTCTACTTGTGATTGCCTTGTTTGTTTGTTTGTCTATGCGAATTATCGGAGATGGAGGTATGGAGGAAAGGAGGAAAGACTTGGAGTTAGAGTTAAGTTAAGTTAGACTTAGATATCCCAAGAAGACCACCTTTTATGGCTTCCATTTAATACTTTTAAGGTTTATAATCTGAGTGTCGGCGTCCTAGGATTGCCTCTGGCATTCCCAAGACCTTATATATTATGTGCGTGACACCTTTACCATGCTGAGAACCTCCGGTTCTCACCCCATACTGTGTTGTTGTTTTTCAGATGCAGGTCGAGAGGCACCTCGCTAGGCGTCTGGACTTCTGAAGCGAAGTGGTTTCTGGGTTGCTTGTGCTGTATAGTTTATGTATATATGTACTTAACTTTCTCTCTGAATAACTTGTTTATTTTGTTCCTCTTAGAGGTTTTTGGAGAGCTATGGTTTTATCTATACATTTTGGGCATTTTGGGATATGTATATATGTATGTAAATATTCTCCGGCCAGCTTTGCCTTCGCAAGCTGAGTTAGGAGCTAGTCATTTTGTATCCTTGACTCTCTAATCTCACTTTCTGTTTATTTATACTTATGAACTTTGGATTTTTTTAACACGCAAGTAATCTCGTTTTCTGAGCGTTGCGCTTTTTTTTCGCGATTTTTGTTTCACCTAATTTTTTTTCTGAGGCTCCAAGTTTATTATATTCTTTCTGCTATTATATGTATATATTTTATTTTAGAGGTCGTAATACCACACCACCTCTATTTTACGGCTTAAGCGTATAGCTTTGGGTGGTAGGGTGTTACACACACCACCTTAAATTTTCACACTAGTTGTAACCCCATTATAAAGGTTGAACGGCGAACCCTCTTGTTTTTTTTGAAAACAAATAGTACCAATATATATGTACAAGCTGTAACTAATTAGGTTACATTGCCACTAATCACCTTTAATTTAGCAACTATTCTAATTAGGCAATAGGCATGAACAACTCTTTTTTTTTTTAAAACAAATAGTACCAATATATATATACAAGCTATAACTAATTAGATTACATTGCCACTAATCATCTTTAATTTAGTAACTATTCTAATTTTTTTTGGTGACTCTAGTAACTATTCTAATTAGACAATAGACATGACAGTCACGTGATATTTTCTAATTAAGATTATTTTAATAAATGACAAGCAGCACACTTGTTGGTGCATCTGTCACAACTAGAAAATTGATTAATACAGACAGATTTACAGACAGATTTAGTCTTTATTACAGACGGATTTTTGGTTACCGACGAAATTACCGACGGATTTTGTCCCTCTGTAAAAGCCCCGTCGGAAATTATTTACCGACGGATTTTTTCCGTCGGAAAATTACAGACGGATTTTTACCAATTACCGACGGATTTTCCCTCTGTAAATTCTGCATCCATTTTTTCGAAGGCGACGTACTTTCCGACGGATTTTCCGTCTGTAATTACAGACGGATTTTCCGACGAATTTTCCGTCTGTAATTACAGACGAATTTTCAGACGGATTTTTCGTCTGTAATTACAGACGAATTTTCAGACGGATTTTTCGTCTGTAATTACAGACGAATTTTCAGAAGAAAATCATCTGCACTCTGATTACAGACAGAAAATCCGTCTGTAAATCCGTCGGTAAAGTAAAATATTTTTTTTAATTTTTCTATTACAAAAATAAACCTGTTTTCATACAAAATAAATATAAATTTAATAAATACAATTTTTTTTATCTATTTTGTATTCAAATATTTATAATATTTCAAAAAAAAACAAATTCATCGTATTATCAAACTAAAAGAATAGTACTATAAACAAGTAAATTAATATAATTCAAAATATAAACAAAGTGTATTAATACATTAACTATAATATTAAGTAACAACTATACATCAAAGTGTGTTGATACATCAACTATAATTCATCACAAACAAATATTTAATTAAAAGAGTATGTAGTCAAATCTTATGGAATAAAAAATCTCTTGGCATGTATATTTGCCATGCCAAGCCAAGCCAAGCTAAACAGATCATGCTGGAACTGCATAGGTTCTTCCTCTAAATGAGACAGTTGCATCGGTGGTAGTGTTGGCAGCGTTTTCCTACATGAGACATTCCTAACAGAATAAGCACTTGCTCTTGCAACCTCAGACGCTTCCTGCAGTCACTTCAACGGTTACTAAAAGTTGTTGAAATTGAAGATTTTATTTGAACTTAAAAACGAATGCCACAGCATCCAAACAATTTCTATAAAACAAACCTCTAATAAAGAAGCCCCCCACTTAAAGAAGCCACGGAGAGAGAAGAGGGTATAGGTTAGGTCTAAATTAAAATTTTCAGACAGAAAATTTTAAATTACAGACGGATTTTCCGTCTGTAATAATTTAATAAAATGCGTGTTTTATCTACTTAATTACAGACGGAAAATCCGTCTGTAACTATTTCACGGAAAAAAAATTAATTTTTCTGACAGAATTATAGACGGATTTTCTTTTCCGTCTGTAATTTATGCTAATCTATTTTTTTTATTTTCCGACAAAAAAATTCCTCTGAAATTCCGTCTGTATTTCAGTGGGATAAAATCTGTCGGAAATATCCGTCTGTAATAACTAATTTTCTAGTAGTGTGTAGACCTTCATGAATCAGAGCAGATTGTCTCCAATTCGGTATGAAGTAGCAAATTTTTAACAAATTTGATTATATAGGTTGTTGATCAAGTTTATTGCATGTCTAATAATGTAATTTGTAAGACAAATTGAACTGGCTAAACTACTTAGTTCATCCATCTTTGTAATCAAAATTTATTTATAAATATTTTTTTCTGAAAAGTAGAAACAAATGCTCTTTTAAGAAAAATAATATACAAGAGAAAATCATGCTGTTTTCTGTTTGAAAAAACAAATTATGAATGTGTGTTTGAATGAGCAGGAGTGAATTGAAAGGAGCAATCCTTGAAGGAGGTATACCATTCAATAGGGCTCATGGCATGCATGTCTTTGAGTATGCAAAGATTGATCCTAGGTTCAACGAGGTTTTCAATAAGACTATGGTCAACTCCTCCACTATATTAATGAAGAGGACTCTTGATCTCTACAATGGATTTGAGCACATTAATAAACTAGTGGATGTTGGTGGTGGTGTCGGGAACCATCTTAAATTGATCACTTCTAAATACCCTCATATTCATGGTATCAATTTTGATTTGCCTCATGTCATAGAATGTGCTCCCCTCTATACTGGTACGGATGTGCAATTATTTCTTCTTCTTTTTTTTCTTTCCATATTTGGACATATCCATTTAATAATAACCAAAACTCAAAGACAAC
>NC_029791.2:17373582-17384711 GCF_000816755.2 Arachis ipaensis | reverse complement strand
TAATATGATCAACTAGATTTACATTTATAATAAAAATATGAATGAAAATATAAAACTACAATAACAATGATGACTGATTTTTTTATTTTATAAAAATTTTGATTATTCTATTATGAAAAATATGATTAATTCAAGAAATGTTTGATTATTTTGGTAACTACTCAGTTTGTTAATTAAAAAATTTGTGAAACAATATGTATAAATATATAGAAATATGACTGATTTGTTGCTAATTTACGTGGAGTTTGTTAAATCAAAATAGAAAAATATATAATTGTTAAATTATATATCCATGCAAGTTTATTTTTAAATTTAAGGAAATGTGTGTTCTTTGTTTCTTGCAAAATATCTTGAATTAATTAATTGGAGAAATGTTCTAATAATGTTGCAGGTGTGGAGCACGTGGGAGGAGATATGTTTGAGAGTGTTCCTAATGGAGATGCAATTTTCATAAAGGTGAGGGAATAATTAAATATGCTGCTTTAATTTATTTCTGGAGCTCCGATCTTTATTTATATTTTGAAAAAATCTTGGAACCAACACTTTTTTTTAATAAACAAATCAATCAATAATAGAACATTAAAAAAATATTTAAAATAAAAAAATATTTAAAACTCAAAAAAAAAATATTTGAAAACAAACAAAGTAAAATTAATTTAAGATATATAATTTAAAATTTAGAATGTAAAATTTAAAATTTAATATTTATAATTTAAAATATAAATTTAAAATTTTTATTTTAAGATATAAATTTAAAATTTAATATTTATAATTTAAAATATAAATTTAAAATTTTTATTTTAAGATATAAATTTAAAATTTAATATTTATAATTTAAAATATAAATTTAAAATTTTTATTTTAAGATATAAATTTAAAATTTAATATTTGAACTTAGAATAAGTTATATTTATTTCCTAAATGTAATTATATTTTTTATTTTAAAATATAAATTCAGATGCAATTATATTTTAAAATGGGATTTGGGGTATAGATATTTGATGCAATATATTTTAGAGTAGATTATATTTATTTCCTTGAATTAGTTAGATATCACATGTGCAGGAGGGGAGCTTAGTTAAGATAAGGGTCCCAAATTTTTGTTAAAAAAATTAGTAGTATTTTTTCAGAAAATAAAAAATAGTTCAGTTGGCTCAAATATTTTACTATGACTTAAAATATCAAAGTTCAATCTTCATCTCTTGCTTTTATCGCACAATAGTTTTTAGTTTTAAACATTTAAACCATGTTGGATTTGGACTGAACTGTGTGTATTCGCATTTCGCAGCTCTCTATTCAATAAGTAACACTCCTTCTATCTTTGAGTTCAAATATAAAAAATTAGGTATTTTTTATTTATATAATTTAATATTATTATATATTTTATTTTTTATTTAATTTAATTTTTATATGATAAAAAATATTAGAATATTCAATAAGTATTGATATTATTGTATTTGTATAAATTGATAAAAAAATTCAATAAATATTATAAATTTTAATATTTATCCTTTTAATTTCTTTTTTATATATTTTACAGGATATATATTCAAATTTTTATATAAAATAATCATAAAAAATCAAAGAATTGATGCATTTTTAAGAGGAAGGCTAATATTCAAGAAGGAGAACATATAATTTTTACAATATCAATCCCTGTAGATAGTTCTTCTACTTTAATGAATCACGAAAAAAGTGAGATACAACCTTCAAATGTTTAAAGAGTTGCATCTGATGAGTTTGACCTTAATTCTTTAGAACGAGACACTGAAAAACGGCTTTAAATTTGGCAATGTCACCCAAATTAGAGAGATGAGGTTAGACGAGCTCATCTTAAATGGAGTCCATATAAAAAATTTTTGACAATTATCTTCTATCTGGCCCCCCAAAATTTTATTTCAAGCTCCGCCACTGCATATGTGATGACACTATTTTATTTTTAATACACAAACTTTCATGAAATTTGATTTTATAAAGACTCAATATTTTTTATTAAATAATGCTATAAATTTATTTTTTTTGTTAATCAAGTTCAATCAAGTTAGTTTAACATAATTAACGAGTTATAATTTAAATGGTATAATTTTTTTATACTCACTTCAAAATAACAAATTCGAGTCTCACTCATTTTTTAGTATTAAAAATCAAAAGTAATAACTTCAATACAAATAAAATATAAAATATAACATAATTTTTTAATTCTAAATGTTTTCACTTAGATTGGCTCCAATTTTTAACAGTGTCAGATATATCTCATACATAAAACAAGGTAACTAACTTAGCTAATACCTTGAAAGTAAGAAAAATAACATAATATTATGATCTTGTTTCTTCCTGTGTATCTTCTTTCTAGCTCCCCAAATTCAAAATATCTTCCGCCAAAATTTTGCCATCTGCTTAAAATAAAAAGTGTAAATAGTAGTAGTTATTCACTCTAGTAGTTATTATAATTTAAGTTAAATTAAGAATTAATACTAAGTATGATAAACTAACCCATTTTATCTAATAATAATTAAATATGTTACAAGTAATAAATTATATTACATATTACCCATTTGCATATTATGATTATAGTTTGAAGATTCAAAAAATAAAAAAGAAAAAGATATAGGTCACGTGTTCTGATATAGTTATTAGCAAGAATTCAAAAAATATATAGATCAGATGAAGATTCAAATAGGAAATGAAAAGGACTTTACCTAAGCATTGATTGATAACCTTATATATGCTTCTCACATTGAAGATTAGATTTATAGAGACATATAATAATGTGACATATATACCTCGAAGCGTGAGTGGTCGAATTTGTGTGGTTGAGGGAAGAAATCAGCAGAATGGTGAATGCTTTGAAGAGTGGAAGGACTTTCCAGCCTTTGGGAATGTAGTAATCTTGAAGCTCCACATCTTCCACTACTTCTCTGAATGTGAATGACAGTATGCTTGCACTTCTCAACGTTTTTTGGATTACCTGATGAAAATTAAAACATAAACATATATTAATAAATTGGTTTAATGCATTAAAAATTGAGTTCACAATAATGATAACAAGATCAATGTTATTTTTTTTATTCGATATATATAGTAACAATAGTATATAACAGTAATTGAAAACATTGAAAGGGGACTGAAAAAGTAGACCTACTAACATTCGGCATCAAATATTCAAGAGTTTTTCTTTCCATTAGAATGATATTTTATGGCAAGTGAAAATGACTTGTGGCAATATCTAGAGGAAACAATTTTCACTTCAAAATATATTGATCAAATTTCACATATAAGACACTTGTAATTATAAAAGGTTATTCAACATATGACATATCCCCTTAAAAGTAATGAACAAATAAGAAACAAGTTCAAAAAAGTCTGAAGTACTCACCTCATAGTCATTCACCGACGAAGCATTAGATTCTAGAAAAATACCATTTGCCGCCTGCTTTAGCTTTACTGCCAAAAATTTATTCTCACTTGCTAAGGAAGAAAGCTGCAGATAAAATGCAAATATTTTTATATTTAAACAAGCAAGGAACTATATCTTAAGAACTTAATATATTTAGTTTGCCTTTAACTAAGCTTGAATTTCATACCAAACTATCTTCTTTGCTGATCCAAAAAAAATTCAAGCAGATTTGGTATAATCTTCTGCTCTTCTTTTTTACTTCTTCAATTAAACAACTTGAATGTTTTAACAAATAAATATTCTATCAACTCAAACATCCCTTAGGCCAAGTACACTGCTACTAAATTTTGTTCCTCTGAATTTTTATTTAATAAAATTTAATGGAACAACTCCATGGACCAAATAAGTTCTTTTTTGTTTAATTTTTTCTTGGGGAAAAAAGGGGGTCAATCTTTAAGACAGTAGAAAATCAAAGAGATAGGGAAAAAAGTTTCCTCATTCACTTGTTACTCACAAACTGACAAAACAAACAAAGCATCACAAACTGCAATGTTCACTTATGATGCTACACAGAACATTGGACCCTGAATAATAATCAGGTTGATCCTCTGCGTCAGATTTATTTCTCTTATAGTTGCTTACATTGGACCCTGAATATCAAATATTGTTAAACTATTCAGGGATAGGAACTCACATTCAAAGGCCAGACAAAGTCATCATATATCCTAAGTATCCTTTCATGGACTGCAGCATCAAAAGCAAAAAGAAATAAGAATCAAGCTGAGTTACAACTTCATTGTACAATCCTAAAACTGCTATTACAATCTCAAAAACACCTTGTTGATATATTTACAGTATGCTAAATAAGTGCTACATTTACATTTTACAGTCCAATTTATCTGAATAACATCGTTAATCTTCATGTGCAAGTGTTTTATCTTTTCTGAACACGAAGGACACTTCTTGTTGAATTAGAATAAAAGGTTTCAAGCTGTTTATTTTGCAGATAACATCCCTATAACTATGATTCCAAGCCAGTAAAAAACCGCGTCAAATAGCAAAAACTCACATCTAAGGATGTTATTTTCAGGAATGGGGTCTGAGCAACCGAGTAACCAATTAGCTAGATTATCCAGAATCAAACACCCAAAACCTCCAAAATTGTTCCTATCCCTGAAGCTTGCATCACGATTCACTGAGAATATATTTGAAGGTGGAAGTTGCCATGCACTTAAATTCCTTTAAGTAATTTGAAATTGAAAAAAAAATAACGATCTGAGTGTCAAATAAGATAAACCACCTTTTTCTTGCTCCAAGGTTCACTTGCATTCAAAACTTCATTGTTTCGATCCTTCTAAACCCATCAAATTTCAGCTGGAAAAAAAAATCATAATCCTTAAGCTGTTTGAAGGCTTTTTTCTGAAATTTAAATTGCTATCTAAGAAAAATAAATTAGATCCATGGCTTTTCCAAATTTGTGAAGTCTTTAGATGGAACCTAAGACAATTATCAATAGTTTCTATTTCAAGTTGTATCTTTGGTAAAGATGAGAGTTAGACATGTCTCTTTTGTAACGGAAGACACAAATAGGTAATCCATCAGAGAGAAAAAGCCACATACATTTAATTTCAAGAATATTAGTCGCCATAACCAAAGTCAGTTATCTATAATTCGAATTCCAAAAAGAAAGAGAGAGTAAGAGAATGCTGAAATTTATTCACCTCTCCCCTCTCCCTAAACTACAATCACATTTAAGAATCAAAATCGAAAACACCGACAAGGAAGCTTAATCCATAAGCCAAAACAAAAAGGTATAGAAAAGAAAAAAAGCGAAGCTAAATTGGGAAAGTTGTATTATAAACTGTAAGCTGTAACTAGAGGCAACCATGGCAAGATTCGTCAACTACCGAGTAGGAAAAATCGAAAAATTGAAGAGAAAAAGGGAATAGGCTTAAGAAATTAGGCACATGAACATCAGGGGTATCGAAGTTCATGACTCGGATCTTGGCACCAACGTCACCCAGAATTCGGAGCTCCACTCGGTCGTTGAGCGAGGCGTCACGCATCAAATTAGCGGAGTAAAGTGAAGCATAACTATAGAAGTGAAGAATTAGAAACTGCAAAAGTGATCTTAAAACTTGTTTAAGAAAGAATAACAAACTACTATTTAAGATGGAAACAATGAGATAATAGATATGCATGTTCTAACGATGAAACATACTACTTCATTAGCATTTCAGTTTAGAGTTGTATATCAAGTTATTTCCATGAACATAAAGACTTGAAATATATAGTTTTTGGGTTAAGCCCACAAAACTTGGTACAAACTTGGTACATATTAATGAAAAGCACCTGTTTGCTTTATTCTCAGAGAGAAAGGAGGCCAAGTTGATACCTTCCTTGTTGTGACAAGGGATCCAGAGGGCATTGCTGCTACAGAAGATACTATGAACCTAATGAGGGACATCACGGAGTAAATAAGATGGAGTAAATAAGGGATAGTAAATAAGGGATAGTACATAAGTACATAGTAAAAGTTGGTGAACCTGGTTCATTAGGATTTTCTCTCCTTCGCTACAATTAAATGGAATAGTGTTCTTAGTTCTTAATCAGTAACATAGGCTTTCTTAGCTGGACTATGTGAAAGACAACCAGTTCATATTTTAAAATATAGAAATTAATCCAGCAACAACAATTATCTGAGCAATTAAGCATTGTGAATCAGAAACCTTGCCTTTTGCTCGTTTATGCCTTGAATCAGGTGCACAGCCTTGTGTGATAACATGCCAAATCCACTTGAACAGTTTCAATACTAAAAATTGATTAAAAATGTTAAAATAGACTCAGACTTTGTAATTGGTCCTAGCTCAGTATAATAACAACTATAGTAATTCATATATCAAACACTGTGATTTACTAATTGTATGTGAAAGTAATTACAATTAAAGAATAAAACCGCTAGTTTATGCATACAGGTTTTCTAAATTTCATGAAACAAAAGCAGAAAAAATAAATCAATTACTCTATTGTAAGCAACCTGTAAATGATTCGCAAGCAGATCAATGGTGTCTCGCTTAAGAAACTTCTTTGCTGAATTTCTCTTTCTCCTTATCACATTGATCTGATTCCTTGATTGTTTAATCAACAATTTGCTAAAAAACAAAAGGAGATAAACTACAAAATTGAAAATCGAAATCAGCATAATTACAATCAATGAAAGGTATTAAGAAGGAAGAAAAGAAGCAGAGAAATCAAAGTGCAGAACCATTTCACGATGAATTCCCAATCAAAGAGGCCGTCAAAAATTTTGGCAGATCTAATTTGGTGGCGCGAGGGGATGAGAAACAACGACAAGATGAACGATAGCTGCGGAAGATGAAGGGCGACAAGAGATTAGGGTTCATCATTCACATCACTCACACTTTCTCGTACGCAGCAACACTAATCACTCTTTCATCTGGAGCATTCGATCTAAAACCTCTGCGTCGGGCTTCCATGCCGCAACAGATATAAAAATCTTGGAGAAGAAGATGCATTACTCAGAGAGAGAGAGAGAGAGAGAGGGAGAGAGAGAGAAGAGGTAATTAACGCATTCCATAGAAGAAGAAAAGAAATGAGAATTTTGTATACAAACCTAGAAGTGAGAACGCAGATCGCATCAATGGAAGCTGTGAACTCTGAAGAGGCATCGCCGGAGGAGAAAACTTACTCTGGTGCACTCTACTTGCTAAGCTAGGTTTGCATAAACCAAGTTTTTCTTTAATTATTAAAAGAATATATCGGCGGTTCTAACCGCCGAAATCACAAAAGCTGCCATATTCAAAAAGAAAGTTACGACAACAGTATGTACCGCCGAAAATAAAGAAAATTATGGCAATTATACAGAACCGCCCTAATAAAAATGACGTTTTAAACCAATTTTTTTGTAGTGATAGGAATTATAACATCCTAATATTCAAATCCTCATGCTCAAGTCATAAATCAATGATACTAAGGTGGTACGAATCTCAAGTGGATTATAAAACACACAAACACGCGCGCGCGCACACACATATAATTGAAAGAAAATATTAAATAAGAAGCTTGAAGAAGAATAAAATAAAATCCCGAAGTGTTAACAGAAGGTAAAGCGTTAATCGAAAGCGATACAAAGTTAAAACCGTAAAGAAGATTAAAATAAAGTCAGAATATAGATATATAACATCAGTAATTAGCCACTAGCCGCGACCCGCGAAGTTTAGGCCGGCTAGGGTATAGAATAAAAATAATTTAACAACAATATCTCCTATCTCTCCCTAAAGATACATAAAGGCCTCTATAGGCAAGTTTTCAAAAGGATTAAATACATTATAGAAGTTTTTCAAAGCAAAAGTGGAGAGATTCTAAACAAAATAAAGCAGAAATATAAAAATCTTCTCCATCTCTCAGATAAAGCACAGCTCACTACTGAGCACCTGGACCTGCATCTGAAAAATAAGAGATATATACGGAATGAGAACCTCCGACCCATGGGTTCCCAGTACGGTAAAAGTACCAAATAAATACTGCATAAGGCAACGTAAACTCACTAAGCAATCTTAATTCTCCACACATCACATTATCTATTTTAAGTTATTTCTGATTCATGACCTTGGCAACAAATATAAAGGAAATTCTAAGTCTAAGTTAACAATTCTCAACCTTCTCAATTCTCCAACAAACAGAGCCATAATTAGAAATAGTACCAACCCTCAGCGTCAACCAACACCAGCATGAGGAAATTCTCAGTTGTACAAGCACAAACAAACCAGACAAGTAATACAGAAGTAGACACAAGTAAAGCAAGTAGCATATAGTCATGTAACATAGCATATACAATTAGGCAATCCAAAACAGGTAAACAAACCCAAACAAGTCAAACATATGCAAATGATGAATGCCTGCCCTATGGCTGATGATATCATCTGTCGGTTATACAGCCAACTCGACATGTCCTAGTAGCTAACCATTGGACAGCCCTTGCGAGTGTGCATCCTCAAGCTCAAAATCACAATAATCCAATACACATAGATCCATGGGGGAGAGCTCAACCAGAAAGGTATAAGTGTCCGGCCACACTTATGACGCATGGTCAATAGAGCCTCGGATCTCAACCTGGAGTAGTGGAGCCGACTCACTGCATCTACCCAAGAAAATCCAAAACTCGGATAATTTTTCAAACCTCAAACCATTCTCGACTATGAAAAAGTTAGGGCTAACCACTACATCTACCCTAGGAGACTCAAACCAAACCCGGAGTAAGTAGATCAATACCACTGCATCTGCCCAGGCAGGTGTAATGAATTCAGAATCAAACTCAAATATCAATTTCGTAATCATTATCATTCTCATCGTCAATCTCATAGTCATCATCATTCTCCTTATCAATATCATAATCATCATCATTCTCACCTCACATCTTGTTCATTTCTCTCAATTTTACTAACTCAATATATTTGGCCTTATCCCTAACTCTTACATCATCAATTTCACCGGCTCTAAACTCGTAGCGAAATTTATAAAGGTTTAGATGACCAAAAGAATGGTTGAGAGCCATAAAAACATATTTTTACAAATTCTAGGAGGTGTGCATACGCACAGGCTGAAAACTTGGTGTCCGCGTACGCATGCAAAGGCTCGCGTATGCATACCCCAATTTTGGACCATACCGCGCATGCAGACAGTGTCTGCGTATGCAGAAGCACTTCAGAGTCCAATGCCCACGTACGCGCGTCACGAGCCGCGTATGCATCTATATCATAACTAGAAATATGATATGTTGCAGAAATTAGTTTTTCAGTCCAATTTTTAAAACCTTATAACTTTTTCCACAAAATTCTATTTTCAACCATTCTTGAACCGTTGGAAAGATTGATAAATGAATTTTCATAAAAATCTAATTTTGAAAGTTTTTCAACTCCGAGGACTAAGTTATGGCCCGCCAAAATTGGTCAAAAATTTGTTTTTACCAAAAACACACATTTACCAATTTTTCAACGATTCACAAGTCTCAATCATTTTCAACCAATAAAATGAACCCAAACAAACTCAAGTCACATATTCACATACAACCAAATCCAAACCTACTCCATCTACACATTCCAACTTAAATACATCAATTCCACATTTTAAAAACCTCATTTTTCACTATTTCATCAGTCAATCATATTCTCATATATTTCATACCAATTCTTCATTCAATATCATCTATTATCACACAATTCAATCATCACTTACCGTCCTTACCTTCTACCGGCCTCCGACTCAAAATTCACGGCCTCCCGTCCAATATTCATAAAATCAATATACATGAACTCATAATCATATAATTCCCTAAACAACACCAATTTCAATCCACCCAACAACAATGCATCATCCAAAACATTAGTTATCATAACATATCTTCTACACATACCATAATCCATCCAAATACTCAATTCAAACCTAATCCTAGGGGCATCTAGCCTAGGATTTCATACCACATTATACGAAATTTAAATAAAACTAAAACCGTACCTCTTGGAAGTCAAATTCAAGCTCTCACTTGAGAATCTTCACCCAAAACTCAGTCTCAAGCTTTACCAATGAGCAATTTAATATCCCAAACACCACTCTACACTATTTTCATACAATATACACATAACTTAATACACTAGGATTTCCAAAAATTATCATAAACACAAAGAAAGTGGTTTTTACCTCTTGTCCACTAAGATGTATGATGAAACCCAGCTAGAATACGTTCTAGAGTACCCTTAAACCATCAAAATCACAAGATTTCTCAAAACCCAAAGCCAAAACACAAATTTTGTGAGAGAAACAAAAATGGGCTTGAGTTTTAAAATTTCTTACCGTAATATCTAGATGAACGTGAAAAGCTTGTCAAGAGCGACGCGTGACCGCAAACGGCTCGTCGATTGAAGCTCCCTAAAGAAAGTTGTGGTGATTTAAAGTTTTTGGAAGCTTAGGGTTTCTATTTCATTCTCTCTTCTCCATTTCAGCACATCTCTCTCTCTTTTCTAGGTTTAATGAGCTGAATTAGTGAAATGCTTATAACTAATGCTTATATATGTTGGATCTTTGGTCTAATTTGGGCCTGATTCGCATATATGGCCATTTGGTCCACTTTTGGGTCGAAACCTTTAAGATTAACGTTTTAATGTGCGTTTTAATTATTTTTACCATCTCAATTACAATTTTTAAGTTTTTAACCTCTCTTACTAAAAATTAGTTTTCTCAACTGCAGTACCGGACAGATCTCAGTTGGTACTGCCGGTCAAATTTTCAGTTCGCATTTTTACTCAGAAAATTATGTTTTCTGACTCAGAAAAATCCAATAAATCCAAATATAATATCGAAATTGCCAAATTATGATGGTTATATTTTTAATCATTTTTGCCCATATTTAATTTATTTCTTAATTAACCTACGATTTGACCAGATTTTACAAAAATAGCATCCATGATCGAGTTGACTAAATAGAACCTTCCCTCCCTGTTTAATAGTAGACCTTTTTAACCTGTTAGTTTACCCCTAATCTTATCAAGAATCTCACTGAAAGATGCATGGATCATCTTAGAGTGATTAAGATTAATTTTAAAATATTTTTTTATGTCCTAAACAAACTTGATAAAGGACACCCAATAAAAATATTCTTTCTAGTTGTAGAGACATTCTTAGAATAAAGAAGAAATTTTTTTTTGGGTGAAAAAAT
>NC_029791.2:17360978-17373529 GCF_000816755.2 Arachis ipaensis | reverse complement strand
TTATTATTATTATTATTATTATTAGAGTCTAATTTTTTTCGTGATTTCTAAATTATTATTTATTTATTCTTTATCTTTTTTTTATGGGCTAAGCCCATTAACTCTACCCGAATCCCATAGCCCCACCCATCCATTCTCAAAATTTCATCCTTACTTGTAATTTTTCATTCTTTTGGTTTATCTCCTAGAAAAAGCTCTCCATGATCATTATTGTAGGGCTCTTCCCAATGCAATCTCCTATGTTCTTTGAATTTGGAATAAATCAAGATGATGCTGCATTTTTCGATCGAATTTCTCTGTTGGCGGTGTCCTCAAAGAAACTCCTCCGCAGAGGATTGAGAGGAACGAGCTCTCCACACAACCTTTCCTCCACCAGTACTTTGAATTCCAATGATACTTCCGCTGGTCCTTGCTTCTTCGGCTATTGTTATTTTCATTTTGCTGCTCATATCTTCATCAACGGTTGTCTCCACCTCGCCCAGTGTGTCCATCATACCGCCAGGATTAACTTCTGTTAAGCTCTTTCTCACCGGCAAAACTACGTTTCCATTATTACCAGCTGCCGTTCCTCTAAAATCTAGGTTCATCAATTTGTTTAAAAAAAATTCGGTCATTATAAGATTGGTCCAACCAAATCATGTTAGGATCGCTCTACAAATACATTTAATTTTGAGTTAAAACTAGTATTTCTAACAACAACAACAACAACAACAACAACAACAACAACAACAACAACAACAACAAAGTCTTGTCCCACTAAGTGGGGTCGGCTACATGAATCAAACAGCGCCATTGTGCTCTGTCATGTGTCATGTCTACAGAGACCGTTTACATGTAGATTTCGTTTGACCACCTCATGGATGGTCTTCTTAGGTCTTCCTCTGCCTTTCGCCCCTTGTCCATCTTCCATCTCATCCACCCTCCTGACTGGATGTTCTATCGGTCTTCTTCTCACATGTCCAAACCACTTAAGACGCGATTCAACCATCTTTTTCACAATGGGTGCTACTCCAACTCTCTCCCTTATATCTTCATTCCTTATTTTATCCAATCGTGTATGACCACTCATCAATCTCAACATCTTCATCTCTGTCACACTCAACTTATGTTCGTGCTCCCCTTTAGCCGCCCAACACTCCGTACCATAAAGCATAGCTGGTCTTATAGCGGTGCGATAGAATTTACCTTTAAGTTTTAAAGGCACTTTTTTGTCGCATATAAAACCAGATGTACTCAGCCATTTTGACCAACCTGCTTGGATCCTATGATTTACATCCTGTTCAATCTCTCCATTATCCTGTATGATGCACCTAAGATACTTAAAACTTTTAACTTTTCGTAGGATGTTTTCTCCAATCTTCACCTCTATATTAGGGTTTTCCCTTCTCAGACTAAACTTACATTCCATATATTCCGTTTTGCTACGGCTTATGCACAGACCATACACTTCTAGAGCTTCTCTCCATAACTCCAACTTCTTATTTAGGTCTTCTCTTGACTCTCCCATAAGGACGATATTATCAGCAAAAAGCATGCACCATGGCACAGGCTCTTGGATGTGCTCTGTGAGTACTTCCAAGACTAATGTGAAAAGGTATGGACTTAAGGATGATCCCTGGTGTAATCCTATACCAATGAAAAATTCCTCTGTCACACCATCTTGAGTCTTCACACTAGTTGTGGCCCCATCATACATGTCTTTAATTGCACGAATATATGCGATCCTTACTCTCCTCTTTTCTAAAACCTTCCATAAGACTTCCCTTGGTACTCTATCATACACTTTTTCCAAATCAATGAACACCATATGTAGATCCCTTTTATTACTATGATACCTCTCCATCATCCTTCTTAATAGGTATATTGCTTCAATGATAGATCTGCCTGACATAAATCCAAATTAGTTCTCTGTTACTTGTGTCTCTTTTCTAACAAGTATAAATGCAATCTAAGCCATTTATTTGGAATATTTTTGCATGGTCTTTTAAGTATCAGATTATTCTTTCCCCACAAAAAAACATTTCCAACAAAAAAAATGTCCTTAGTTTGATTAAAACGTGGGAGAAGGATCTCTGTTTGACGAGGAATAAGGCATCTTAGTTATTTTGATTAGCCTTATAGTCATGATGATAGTACTCTTATGAATTTATTTTTGTGTATCTCTTCTGCTTTATGTGTAATTTGTGTTTTGGTTTTATGGTGTGACTGTTGAATGTCACTATCATGCCATTGTAGTGAAGGCTTGGAATGATAAAAAAAATTAGTAAAAATACATTTTTTTATATTTATATTAAAAATGACCTAATTATAAAATTATATATGAGGTAAGAAATTTAATTATAAATTTAATAAAATAATAAAGACTAATAAAGTAATGCAATTGTTCTTTTTCCTTTTTTCAGAGAGTACTTCATGATTGGAGTGACGAAAAATGCCTGAAGATATTAAAGAATTGCCGCAAGGCTATAAAGGATGGGAAGGGGGAAGGTCATTGTGATGGACATGATTATTCCCATTGTGCCTGAGCCAACAGCTATTGTCAAAGACTCTTTTAAATCTGATGTTGTCATCATGACTCAGACGCTAGGAGGATTGAAAGAAGCAAACAAGATTTCACGGACTTAGCAAATGGATCTGGATTTAATGGCATAAGATTTGTGTGTTGTGTCTTTAGCTTTTGGGTCATGGAGCTCTACAAGTAGCTACTTGATTTCTATATATGGATTAGAGAATATAGTTGCATGGATGGAAACTGTTGACAAGATTATGTTTCTTTGTTTCGTTTATAATAAAAATGACTAATAATTGTCATTGGGAAGCAGTTTCAATTAAGGAAAAGATGTTATGATAAGAACGGAATGAATGCCCATTTATAAAATTGGGTGGCTAATATTTTTTATATTGAAGGAATTACTTTTTAAAATAAATTTAAAATTCTCTTTCTATTTACATTACTTCATATAAATATATGAATCATTTTTATTGAGTAAATTATATTAATATTAGAGCCTTCTATTTACACATCTTTATTTTATATTTAGTACATCTTCCTTATTTATGTTACAATACGTTATCAGAACGAGACTCTGATCAAATTTTAGGAAGATTCAGGTAATAAATTTTTATTATGTCGAAACTCTCTCATTTTAAATTTAATACTCTTGATATATCTGGAAACAACTATTTATCATGGATACTAGATGTTGAAATTCATCTTGATTCAATAGATCTTGGAGATACCATTAAGGTTGAAAATAATGCATCCCAGAAAGATAAGGCCAAAGCCATGATCTTCCTTAGTCGTCATCTTGACGAAGGATTGAAAAATAAATATCTCACATTAAAAGATCCTGCAGATCTGTGAAAAGACCTTGAAGAAATGTACAATCATCAAAAGACGGTGATACTTCTTCAAACCCGATATAAATAAATGCACTTGCATTTAGAGGATTTTAAATCTATAAATGAATATAATTCAGTAATGTTTCGAATTACCTCACGAATGAAATTATGTGAAAAAAAGATAACTGATAATGATATGTTAGAGAAAACTTTCTCGACCTTCCATGCCTCGAATGTGCTCCTACAGTGTCAGTATCGAGAAAAAGGATTTGAAAAATATCCTGAGCTAATTTCTTACCTTCTTATTGCTGAACGCAAGAATGAGTTGCTTTTAAAAAATGATGAAGCGCGCCCAGCTGGCGCCGCCCCATTTCCTGAAGCAAATGCGGCAAATCATAACCCCAGAAAAGAAAAACGGCAAGGTTTTAGTTACAAGAAAAATTATGGAAGGAAAAAGAATTATGTTCACAAAGGATTTCACCAGAAGTGGGATAAAAAAAGAAACAATAGGCAAAATAAATCAATTGACGATAAATGTTTCCATTGTGGTAGAAAGGGCTATTGGTCACGTACCTGTCGTATCCCAAGACACCTAGTCGATCTTTATCAAGTATCTTTGAAAAAGGACGACAAAGAAAAAGAGTCGAATTTTGTTTTAAATGATGCTGAAAATTCCACCACTCATTATGATGTATCTGATTTCTTTGAGGATCTTGAAGGAAATATTGGTTATTTGATCAATGATGGAATAGTTTAATATGTGATATTCTTAAGTATTCATGTAAATAAATAATGTAAAAATCTTATTGTCAAGTTTTATTTTCTATGCATCCGAATTTCAAGTATGATGTATAATAAAATATTTATGAATTTCAAAATTATTGAGTGTGCCAACATAATAATAATAAAATTTTAGTATATACTATACTTCTTAGAAAGATATTTTCAATCAAGAAAATAATTTTACTGTGCAAATATTTCTACTCATTTTATTATTATTTGTCTTTGAAGAAAATGGCAAGGACATATAGTGAAGATATTTGCCTTGCGGATAGTGTAAGTTCGCACACCATTCTTAAAAGTAATATATATTTTACCCATCTTGTGCCAAAAGAAGAATATGTTAATACTATTATTGGCTCAGGCAATGAGATAGAAGGCTCCGGAAGAGCTATAATTTTGTTTCCCAGAGGAACAAAATTCATAATAAATAATGCACTATTATCTACTAAGTCTCTAAGAAACTTGTTGAGTTTTAAAAATATTCACCGAAATGGATATCATATTGAAATAATGAATGAGGAAAATCATGAGTACTTATGTATCACAACTCATTATTTAAATAAAAAGGTTATATTAGAAAAGTTACCCTCACTTTCATCTGGGTTATATTATACCAAAATTAGTGCAATTGAATCACATGCCATTGTAAACTAGAAGTTTACTAGCCTAAATAAATTCATAACTTGGCATGATCGATTGGTCATCCGGGAACAACCATGACGCGGAGAATTATTGAAAACTCCCATGGACATTCACTAAAGAATTAGAAGATTCTTAAATCTAGTGAATTTTGTTGTGCTGCATGTTCTCAAGGAAAATTAATTTTAAGGCCATCACTAGTAAAGATTGGATTTGAATCCCCTGAATTCCTAGAAAAAATTCAAGGCGATATATGTGGACATATTCATCCACCATGTGGATTTTTTAGATATTTTATGGTCCTAATAGACGCATCTTCGAGATGGTCACATGTGTGCTTATTATCTTCTCGCAACCTGGCATTTGTGAGATTACTTGCTCAAATTATTCGATTAAAAGCACATTTTCCAAAAAATCCAATCAAAGCAATTCGTCTTGATAATGCTGGTAAATTTACTTCCCAAACCTTTGATGCTTATTATATGGCTAATGGAATAAGTGTTGAACATCCAGTAGCTCATGTCCATACACAAAAATAGATTAGTAGAATCACTTATTAAATACCTCCAATTAATTGCTAGACCCTTACTTATGAGAACAAATCTCCCAACCTCGGCTTGGGGGCATGCTATTTTGCATGCCGCAGCACTCATTCGTTTGAGGCCAACAAGTAGTTACCATCAGTTCTCTCCTACGCAATTAGCTTTTGGCCAGCAGCCAAATGTTTCTCATTTAAGAATATTCAGGTGTGCGATATATGTTCCCATTGCACCACCTTCTTGCACCAAAATGGGACCCCAAAGAAAATTAGGGATATATGTTGGATATGATTCTCCTTCTATAGTAAGGTATCTTAAGATACAAACTGAGGATGTATTTAAAGCCCGATTTGCAGATTGTCATTTTGATGAATCAAAATTTCCAACATTAGGAGAGAATAAGCTTCCTAAAAAGGAACTTAACTGGGATGCATTTAGATCCTCGATTAGGACAATGTGAACTAGAAGTTTAAAAGATTATACATTTGTAAAGAATAGCAAATGAATTGCCTGATACATTTTCTGATACAAAGAGGATAACTAAATCTTATATACCAGCGGAAAATATTCCAATTTGAATTGATGTCCCAGTTGAACAAGTGACCACTGAAACAAATTCATGCCAGAAGCGTGGTAGACCTGTCGGTTCCAAAGACAAAAATCCTCAAAAATGAACAGAGATAAATACTATTCCTGTTGAAAAAGACATAGTAAAGACACCTGCAGTTGTCCAAAATTCTGATATAGTTTTAACACCAGAAGACGTTCAGGTACCTGAAAGTTGTGAAAATGACGATATCTCGATAAATTATGTCTTTGCAGGAGAAAAATGGGACCGAAATAAGACAATTGTCAATGAAATATTTGCCTATAATGTGGCATTTAATATCATGCATGAAAGTAAAGATTTTGAGTCAAGAACAGTTGAAGAATGTCGACAAAGGAATGATTGGCCAAAATGGGAAGAAGCCATAATGAAAGTTGAGTTAGACTCACTTGCAAAACATGGAGTGTTTGGACCTGTAGTCCATACATACCAGAAGATGTAAAACCTGTTGGATGCAGATAGGTATTTATGAGAAAACGAAATGAGAAAAATGAAGTTGTACGCTACAAAGCTCGACTTGTGGCACAAGATTTTTCACAAAGGCCCTGTATAGATTACGAAGAAACATATTCCCCTGTAATGGATGCAATAACATTGCGTTATGTGGTCAGTTTATCCGCATATCATAAACTACATATGCATTTAATGGATGTGGTAATAACCTACTTATACGGCTCATTAGATCGTGATATCTATATGAAAGTCCCTGAAGGATTAAAGATATCTAAATCATCCAATGAATAATCACAAGGGTTATACTCAGTCAAATTGTAAAGATCCTTATATGGACTAAAGCAATATAGACGAATGTGGTATAATCATCTTACTGAGTATCTGGCCAAAAAATGGATTCAAGAATGATGATATCTGTCCATGTGTTTTCATAAAGAAATCTGCATCTGGATTCATTATAGTTGCTGTGTACGTTAATGATTTAAATATCATTGGAACTCTTGAAGAGATTCCAACAATTATAAAAGCTCTAAAAGAAGAGTTTGAGATGAAAGATCTTGGAAAGACTAAATTTTGTCTCGACCTACAGATCAAGCATACAAAAAATGGGATCTTCATTTATCAAATAACATACACAGAAAAGATCTTAAAGAGATTTTATATGAATAAGTCACATCCCTTGAGTACCCCAATGATCGTAAGATCTTTGGATGTAGAAAAAGATCAATTCCGTCCTAAGAAAGAAAATGAAGATATCCTTGGTCCTGAAGTACCATATCTTAGTGCCATTGGAGTGCTAATGTATCTTGCTAATAATACACGACCCAATATATCATTTGCTGTGAATTTACTAGCAAGATATAGTTCCTCTCCAACCAGAAGACATTGGAATGGAATCAAACAAGTCTTTCGATATCTTCATGGAACGGTTGATATGGGATTGTTTTATCCCTATGGATCCAAGTCACAACTAGTTGGCTATGCAGATATAGGATACTTGTCTGACCCACACAAAGGGAGATCTCAAATAGGATATCTGTTCACATATGGTGGTACAGCTATATCATGGAGGTCCACAAAACAAACGATTGCAGCAACATCCTCTAATCATGCTGAAATACTAGCGATACAAGAAGCAAGTCGCGAGTGTTTTTGGCTCAAGAGTTTGATCCAATATATTCTGTCATCGTGTGGACTAATTGATCATAAGATAGCTCTAACTGTCCTGTTTGAAGATAATACAGCATGCATTGCTCAACTTAAGGGTGGATATATTAAAGGTGATAGAACAAAGCATATTTCTCCTAAATTCTTCTTCACTCATGATTTTCAAAATCAAGGAACAATTGATGTACAATAAATCTACTCAAGTGATAATTTGGCAAACTTATTCACAAAGGCACTTCCAAAATCCTCCTTTGAAAAATTGGTACATCTGATTGGGATGCACCGATTTTGAGATGTTAAATGATATCGACAAGAGGGGAAGACTGTACTCTTTTTTCCTTAGTCATGTTTTTTTCCTATTGGGTTTTTCTTGACAAGGTTTTTAATGAGGCAATCCCCATCATCAAAGGATATTGTACTCTTTTTCCTTCACTAAAGTTTTTTTTTCCATTGGGTTTTTCTTTAGTAAGGTTTTAACGACACAATAATCCTAAATGGGCATCCAAGGGAGAGTGTTGTGATAAGAACGGAATGAATGCCCATTTATAAAATTGGGTGGCTAATCTTTCCTATACTAAAGGAATTATTTTTCAAGACAAATTTAAATTAATGAAGGTTGAAAACAAAAACTTGTTACCTATATAAATAGTAGAAGCGGCAATTGAAACAATACACAGCAATAAACATTCTCCCCTTTTTTTATACACTGTTAATCTCTCTCTCTATTTACATTACTTCATATAAATATATGAATCATCCTTATTGAGTTAATTATATTAATATTAGAGTCTTCTATTTACACATCTTTATTTTATATTTAGTACATCTTCCCTATTTATTTTACAACAAAAGCATGTTTTTTCTTCATTAATATTTATAATTTTTTAAAATATTTTTAATATTTTGTTACATTTAATTTTATTTGTTAAGAATAAAATTAAAAAAATTGAAAATATTAAAGACAAAATTAAATTAATAAAAAATATTAGAGATAAGATTAAACGAAATTAAATATTCAAAATATTATTTAAAAAAGAGATTCTACTATGCTGAAGATTTAGATGCTAAAGGCAGGTGTTGATGCTGCAGGAATGACACATGGTGGAGTGAGGAAACAAAGGAATTGATGGAGTATCTGAATCTCTGCTACCTAGCAGGTTGTGGGTCCTATAAGAACAGCATTTGTCTGTTGTTTAAATTTATAATTGTGACTTAATCATTCCGGTAATTAAAGCGAGGTATTAAAATCTTTAATTCAATTTTTGTAATTTTTTAGAATTGAGTTTCTTTTAAAACAGAAAAAAAAAAGAAAAGCAAAACCTAAGAAAAAAAATCCTATTCTGAAAAGAGTGGAGTCAAGAAGGGGATATCCTCCATCACAAAGAAAACCCTAGCCTCCATTGAGGTATTCTTCCTCAGGCAGTACAACGCGTCCATCTCACCGCCGTTGCCGAAGCTGAACAAGCCCTATGCATCCACTGCCACAACGTTTTAGATGCCGCGCCGCATCGCGTTGCTTGTGTGCTCACGCCGACAGTGTTCCAAGTCCCGTCGCATGCGGAATCGCCTGTGCCCCTCTGCCGGCGTGGTCTGCATCGTCGTCGCTGGTGCACGAATTGTGAATCACACTTTTCACAACTCGTACTACTGACCAGCAAGTGCACTGGGTCGTCCAAGTAATACCTCACGTGAGTAAGGGTCGAATCCCACGGAGATTGTTGGTTTGAAGCAATCTATGGTTATCTTGTAAATCTTAGTCAGGAAATCAATTATGTTTATCAGTTGAATTGCAAATAAACAATAGAGCATGGGTTAAAGGTTACTTATTGTGCAGTAATGGAGAATATGTTGGAGTTTTGGAGATGCTTTGTCTTCTGAATCTCTGCTTTCCTCTGTCTTCTTGTTCATGCACGCACGTCCTCCTATGGAAAGCTGTGTGTTGGTGGATCACCGTTGTCAATGGCTACCTTCCATCCTCCCAGTGAAAACTACGCTCACGCGCTCTATCACAGCACGGCTAATCACCGGTTGGTTCTCGATCCAGTTGGAATAGAATCCCTTAATTCCTTTGCGTTTATCACTAACGCCCAGCCTTCAGGAGTTTGAAGCTCGTCACAGTCATTCAATCCTTGAATCCTACTCGGAATACCACAGACAAGGTTTAGACTTTCCGGATTCTCATGAATGCCGCCATCAGTTCTAGCTTATACCACGGAGATTCTGATTAAGGAATCTAAGAGATACTCATTCAATCGGATATAGAACGGAAGTGGTTGTCAGGCACACGTTCATGGTTTGAGGAAGGTGATTATTTTTCAGATTATCAATAACATGTCTCATGTTCATCATTCTTTCAAGAGCCAACATATTTAACAGTCTTAAACAACAAATTCAAAAGACATATGCACTGTTCAAGCATTCATTCAAAAGACAGAAAGTGTTGCCACCACATGTTACTAATTAGAATTTTTCTTATTAAAAACTCGAAATTTTATTGCCTCTTATTCAAAAGATCTACTATTTTATTCATGTTTGCTGATGATGAGAAAAATAGACTATAACTTAATTGGGGATAAAATCAAACTAGACACTAATTACTACTAATGATCATGTAATGAAGACATAAACATAGATAAGCACTTAACATAGAGAAAACAAAAAAATAGAGAAAGTAAGAACAAGGAACGAGTCCACCTTAATGATGATGGCATTTCCTTCTTGAGGCACCAATGATGTTCTTGAGCTCTTTTATGTCTCTTCCTTGCCTTTGTGGCTTGATTCCTAGTGATTTTTGGTATTTCTATCCTCAGTTGCTTCCAATAATTATGTGGAGGGAAGTGCATCCCCTGAGGTATCTCTTGATTTGCAGCCACATGTTCTACCACTGAGCTATAGATCCTTCACATAATTGTTTTACCACACCAAACTTAGAATGTTGCTCGCCCTCGAGCAAAAGAAGAGGGAATAGATGAAGAAGAAGATGTGGAAAGAAAAAAAAAACTAGGATTATGAGGAGGGAAGGTGGAGATCCTGTGGGGTCCACAGATCTTGAAATGATCCTGTGAGGTCCACAGATCTTGAGGTGTCAAGGCATTTACATCCCTGCACCAATCAATCGCGTATGGTCCCCTCCATCGGGATTTCAGTTTCCCGGGGAATAGCCTGAGTCTAGAGTTAAACAACAGAACCTTCTGTCCTGGTTCAAAGATTCTAGATGACAGCTTTCTGTCATGCCACTTTTTTTTATATTTCTTTATATAGCTTGGCATTTTTGAAAGCTGTGAATCTGAACTCCTCTAGCTCATTTAGCTGGAGCAATCTTTTTTTTCCTGCTAATTTGGCATCAAAGTTTAGGAATCTGGTTGCCCAGTAGGCCTTATGTTCCAGTTCCACGGGTAGGTGACATGCCTTACCATACACGAGTTGGTATGGAGATGTCCCTATGGGGGTCTTGAATGCTGTTCTGTAAGCCCACAGAGCATCATCCAGGCTCCGTGCCCAATCCTTTCTACGGGTATTTACTGTCCATTCCAGGATTCTCTTTAATTCTCTGTTAGAGACTTCAGCTTGCCCATTGGTTTGTGGATGATATGGAGTGGCTACCTTGTGGCGAATTCCATACCGAACCATGGCAGAGAAAAGCTGTTTATTGCAGAAGTGAGTGCCCCCATCACTGATTAGTACTCTAGGGACACCAAACCTGCTAAAGATATGTTTCTGGAGGAACTTCAGCACTGTTTTAGTATCATTGGTGGGTGTGGCAATAGCCTCAACCCATTTTGATACATAGTCAACTGCCACCAGAATATAAGTGTTTGAGTATGATGGTGGGAAAGGTCCCATGAAGTCAATTCCCCATACGTCAAACAACTCTATTTCCAAGATTCCTTGTTGAGGCATGGCGTAACCATGAGGCAGGTTACCAGCTCTTTGGCAACTGTCACAATTACGTACAAACTCTCGGGAATCTTTATAGAGTGTGGGCCAATAGAAGCCACATTAGAGAACCTTGGTGGCTGTTCGCTCACCTCCAAAATGGCCTCCATATTGAGATCCGTGGCAATGCCACAGGATCCTCTGTGCTTCTTCTCTAGGCACACATCTACGGATAATTCCATCTGCACATCTCTTAAAGAGATAAGGTTCATCCCACAAGTAGTACTTTGCATCAGTAATTAATTTTTTCTTTTGTATCCTGTTGTACTCCTTGGGCATGAACCTTGCAGCTTTATAGTTTGCAATATCGGCAAACCATGGTGCTTCCTGAATGGCGAATAAATGCTCATCAGGAAACGTCTCAGAGATCTCTAGAGAAGGGGGGGGACGTCCCTTCCACTGCCTCTATCCGGGACAGATGATCAGCCACTTGGTTCTCTGTCCCTTTTCTGTCTCTTATTTCTATATCAAACTCTTGCAGAAGTAATACCCATCTGATGAGCCTGGGTTTTGAATCCTGCTTTGTGAGTAGATATTTAAGAGCAGCATGGTCAGTATACACAATCACTTTTGATCCTACTAAGTATGATCTGAATTTGTCAATGGCGTAAACCACTGCAAGTAATTCTTTTTCTGTGGTTGTGTAATTTTTTTGGGCATCATTTAGAACGCGACTGGCATAATGGGAAGTGTCTTCCTAGAATGAGAGTAGCACTCTTGTGCTCCTCCATTTCCAGCACAACAAAGTCAGTGGGAAAGGCGAATGGCCCAACTCTGACAATCATGTCTTCAATCACGCCTGATGGGTATTTAGTGGAACCATCAGCAAGTTGGAGACATATCCGGGTTGGTTTAACTTCTTCGGTTAAGCCAAGCTTCCTGATAGTGGATGCAGGTATTAGGTTGATGCTTGCCCCAAGATCGCATAAAGCTGTCTTGGTGCAATCACCTTCTAGTATGCATGGTATCAGAAAACTCCCCAGGTCTTTAAGCTTTTCAGGAAAGCTTTTCAGAATGACTGCACTGCATTCTTCAGTGAGGAGAACTCTTTCTGTTTCTCTCCACTCCTTTTTATGACTCAAGAT
>NC_029791.2:17344946-17359172 GCF_000816755.2 Arachis ipaensis | reverse complement strand
ACCAGCAAGTGCACTGGGTCGTCCAAGTAATACCTTACGTGAGTAAGGGTCGAATCCCACGGAGATTGTTGGTTTGAAGCAATCTATGGTTATCTTGTAAATCTTAGTCAGGAGGTCAATTATGTTTATCAGTTGAATTGTGAATAACCAAGAGAACATAAATTAAAGTTTACTTGTTGTGCAGTAATGGAGAATGTGTTGGAGTTTTGGAGATGCTTTGTCTTCTGAATCTCTGCTTTCCTCTGTCTTCTTGTTCACGCACGCACGTCCTCCTATGGCAAGCTGTGTGTTGGTGGATCACCGTTGTCAATGGCTACCTTCCATCCTCCCAGTGAAAACTACACTCACGCGCTCTGTCATAGCACGGCTAATCACGGGTTGGTTCTCGATCCGGTTGGAATAGAATTTACTATCCTTTTGCGTTTGTCACTAACGCCCAGCCTTCAGGAGTTTGAAGCTCGTCACAGTCATTCAATCCTTGAATCCTACTCGGAATACCACAGACAAGGTTTAGACTTTCCGGATTCTCATGAATGCCGCCATCAGTTCTAGCTTATACCACGGAGATTCTGATTAAGGAATCTAAGAGATACTCATTCAATCGGATATAGAACGGAGGTGGTTGTCAGGCACACGTTCATGGTTTGAGGAAGGTGATGAATGTCACAGATCATCACCTCCATCACAGTTAAGCGCGAATGAACATCTTAGATAGGAACAAGCGTGTTTGAATGGAAAACAGAAATACTTGCATTAATTCATCGAGACACAGCAGAGCTCCTCACCCCCAACAATGGGGTTTAGAGACTCATGCCGTCAGAGAATACAAAGTTTAGATCTAAAATGTCATGAGATACAAAATAAGTCTCTAAAAGTTGTTTAAGTACTCAACTAGTAGCCTAGGGTTACAAAATATGAGTAGACTATGATGGATGATGCAGAGATCCACTTCTGGGGCCCACTTGGTGTGTGCTGGGCTGAGACTTAAGCAATTCACGTGCAGAGGCCATTTGTGGAGTTGAACGCCAGTTTTTATGCCAGTTTGGGCGTTCAACTCCAGCTTTTGATCCTTTTCTGGCGCTGGACGCCAGAATTGGGCAGAGAACTGGCGTTGAACGCTAGTTTACGTCATCTATCCTTGTGCAAAGTATGGACTATTATATATTTCTGGAAAGCCCTGGATGTCTACTTTTCAACGCAATTGGAAGCATGCCATTTCGAGTTCTGTATCTCCAGAAAATCCACTTTGAGTGCAGGGAGGTCAGAGACAAAAGAGTGTCAAAAACAGGAATATCAAAACTCAAATTCGGATGCGAAGATAACCGGTCCGAGCATAGCAATATATACATATAATAGAATAAGGAAACCCCAAAGGAAACCCAAAGGGACACAAATACAGAAACCTATTCTCCAAAATCTCGTATAAGAGGAGTCGTCACCGTTTGTATTATGTAATGGAGATAAAAGTATCTAAGCAAAACATATAAACCAAAACAGAGTCCCGATAACAAGGGATCTTCGCTAATCCAGAAGTCTCCAGCATGCCTCAGTGAGAAACCTCACGTCCTGCATCTGAAAACCACAAAATCTGCATGGGTGAGAACCAGAGGTCCCCAGCATGGTAACAGCTTCCACATATATAATACATAATAATAGAGGAAAGCCGAAGGCAATTCTAGAACTTCCTCTAGATAATATCAAAGCTTATAAACAAGCTAAACCATAAGTGGCAACTGACTAAAGATCCTTCAGTCTTAACTAATACTTCCCTTTCCAATTTCTTCAGACCTCCCAACCACCAGCAGGAGTATAATATAGCAAACACAGTTATATCAGACAAGAGATTTACAAATAGGAACAGATAAGGCATTTAGACAATTAGCAAATAATATGCAGTCGAATAGGCAATCTCAAACAATTCATATAGTATGCATATGATGAATGCCTGTCTCTAGTGGCTGATGATATCATCTGTCGGTTATAGAGTCAGCCCGACAAGTCCTGGTAGCTAACCATTAGACTGTCCCTCTGTCGCACATCCCCAACTCGAGTTATACTCATCATAAGCTTGATCATAATCATGATCCATATCCATCACCCTCACTGGTGAATATTTACGGGGGCGAGCTCATCCGGGACTTTCACAGTGCCCGGCCACACTTACGACATAGGGTCAAAAGATCTTCGAGTCTCGACCTGGAGCACGTGGTGGCTAGCCACTGCTTTCTCCCAGGGAAACTCTCATCTCCAATAGTGGAAGTGCAACATTCACAAATCATTCAACAGCATATATGCATTTATACTTAGCCATAATCATGGCTCCGCCGTAACACGGCAATAATCTAGCCATCCGGCTCACGGTTAAATCCAGAACCAGCCAATTCATTAACAATTACGGCCCTTCGGCCCATGGCACAACAAGCACTTCCACCGCCATCCTCCGCATCTCACATAATCATCTTTGATCCTCATTGATCATTCATTTTTCCCTTGCTTCACTCTCAAGTTACCTCATTTACTAGCTCCTTGTCTCATTGTTAGGAATATTATAATGATTTCAGACATAAGTGGTGAGATCGGAGGCTTATGAGTATGAAATTTGGCTTTTAAAACTCAAAAATCAACTTTGGGATGAAAACAGGGCCACGCGTACGCGCACTCCACGCGCACGCGTGGATGGCCACAAAATCTCATCGACGCGCAAGCGTCATACGCGCGGACGCGGGGGTTGAAAATAGCCAAACGACGCGCAAGCGTTAACCACGCGTACGCGTGGGTGCTCTTGCGCCCCAGGCACAAAACTGGCACAACTCTGGCACAACTCTCGGGAAAATAGCTGGGCATTTGGTGCAGCGCATCGACGCGCCCGCGCATACCACGCGCACGCGTTGATGGTGCTTTCTTGAAGAACGGCTCGTACGCACCAAGTGCGCCTACGCGCAGAGGGTCATTCTGCTAAAAAAATTTTCTAAGTTAAAGGCTGCAGAATTCACAGATTCAACCCCCAATCTTTCGACGGACATAACTTTCTCATTTTAAATCATTTTTCACCCGTTCTTCGAACGGCATGGACATCCCAGATCCAATTTCATTTCTAAATAGATTTGGAACAAATCAGAGATTCGTAGTCCAAGTTATATTCCGTCAAAGTATGCCCAAAAACCATGTTTTCATACAAAACCACAAGGTGCCATTTTCAAAACAAGCCACTTTCAACTATTTTCAAAATCAGCCAAGACATGCCAATTTCAACCCTTTTTGAAATCAATCAAAATATACCAAAATCAACCTCAAGCTATCCTCAACTAACACATTGACACTTTACCAAAATTCCCAAAATCACCATCCAACCATTTTAACACTTCTCAATCAAATGGCTAAAGGACAAACACAATATCATGTCATATATCCTTCCTCATCCTAATTTCCAATAATACCATTTCCAATCAACCGTCATTATACATAATCATTATCATACCCACCATCAATATGATACCACCCACCAATTCAACCTCAATCATTCATCAAGCATATATCACAACATACATTTCTCATATATCACACAATCAAGGCATCAATATCCATAATCACATATATGATCACATCATATATCTCAACCATTCAACAACATCATCAATTCAATGCCTATCTTAGGGCCTCTAGCCTAAGTATTTCCTACCACATTACATATTATATACGAGAAACCTAGACCATACCTTAGCCGATTTCTCAAGCTCAATCGGAGCACTTCCAAATCACTTTTCCTCAAGCTCTCAAGGTATCAACACCTCCAGAAAAGATTTTATCACACAAAACTCCCTTTTCAACCTTTTTAAAGTCACCAATCAAGCTCCAATATTCACATATACACAACCTAAGCCACAATCATCATACCCATACACAACATCTCAATACCCAAACATCATAGAACAACAAATTACACTAGGATTGAGAATCTTACCACATCCAAGGTCCAAGAAGACAAGATTAACCTTCTTCTTCAAGAGAGTTGGGTCCTATAACATCATAGAGCCCAAAATCTCAACATTTCACCCATAAAACTCGAAAACAAGGGGTGGAATTTTGAAGATAAAAACGTGGCTTACCTCAAGATTAGTTGTATGGGTTTTGTAGAGCTCTTCGCGGTGAACACGTGGTCGCAAACAGTGCGGCGATCGGAGCTCTAGATCAAAAGTTATGGTGGTTTGAAGATCAACCAAGGGAGAAAACTTGAGAGAGTGTTCTTTCCCCCTCCATATCAATTTCAGCGTGTGTTTGTGTGTTGTGAGGAGAGAGAGTGCTGAAAACTAGGGTTTTGGTTTAGTTTAGTTGGGCCAAGGGCCCACTTTGGGTCCGGTTGGCCCGGTTTGGCCCGTTCGGTCCAATCTTGGTCCGATTTCTATAAAATTGGTACCAAAATTCTCGTCTCACTCTCCTCTATCACATTAGGCCATAAAAATAATATTTTTTGCTTTCTAGAATAAATTCTCATTTATGGGTTAATTAATCGGTTCTTACATTCTACCCACCTAATTGGGAATTTTGCCCACAAAATTCAAATTCAATTACCTGAGAATAAGTGCGGATAATCCGTTCGCATCTCCGACTCAAGTTCCTAAGTGTGTTCCTCAACACCACCTCGACTCCAAGCCACTTTGACTAATGACACCTCTTTTTCACGCAACCGTTTGATACTAGTATCGTCAATTCTAACTGGAGCCGCTGGAAGCGTCAAATCTTCTCTTAACTGAACCGACTCCGGTTCTAACACATGGCTAGCATCAGGAGTGTACTTCCAAAGCTGTGACACGTGAAACACATCGTGCAGGTTCGAAAGATGAGGTGGTAAAGCCATTCGATACGCCATCGGTCCAATCCTCTTCAGGATCTGAAATGGACCAATGTATCGAGGATTCAACTTCTTCGCTTTAATCGCCCTACCTACTCCTGTGGTTGGAGTAACCTTCAGGAGAATATGATCTCCTTCTTCAAATTCCAAGGGCTTCCGCCTCTGTTCGGCGTAACTCTTCTGGCGACTCTGCGCCGTAACATCCTATCTCAGATTTTCTTGACTTGTTCAGTGGTCTCAGCTATCATCTCTGGCCCCAACAAGCCTTTCTCTCCAGCTTCATACCAACATAGCGGAAATTGACATTTCCTCCCATACAATGCCTAATACGGAGCCATTCCGATGCTCGCATGGTAACTATTATTGTATGCAAACTCCACTAACGGCATATACCGATCCTAACTTGCCGGTTGATCCAAAACACAAGCTCTTAACATATCCTCTAGTGTTTGGATCGTCCTCTCAGATTGACCATCTGTTTGAGGATGGTAAGCTGTACTCAAGCTTAATCGGGTTCCAAAAGCTTTCTGAAATGCACCCCAGAACCTCGAAGTGAAACAAGGATCTCTATCAGAGATTATAGTAGCAGGTACACCATGAAGTCTCACAATTTCCTTTATGTATAACCGTGCTAGCTCCTCAAGGGTATAAGTCATCCGAATGGGCAAAAAGTGAGCTGACTTCGTTAGTCGGTCCACAATCACCCAGATAGCATCAAAACCAGTCCTAGTCCTTGGCAATCCCGACACAAAGTCAATTTCAATACTTTCCCACTTCCATTGCGGAACCTCTAAAGGTTGCAACATCCTGGAAGGTCTTTGATGTTCAATCTTTACCTTTTGACAAGTTAAACATTTTGAAACATATTCCGCCACATCATTCTTCATACCTGGCCACCAAAACATCACCTTTAAATCATGGTACATCTTAGTACTTCCGGGTGAATGGAGAATCCACTTTTGTGTGACTCCTTTAAGATATCTTACCTCAAAATGCCAACATCTGGCACAATGATCCTACCCTTGAATCTCCATAACCCATCTTTTTCTTCCGACACTCTCCACTGTTTTCCTTGCTCGATAGCCAGTAACACCTTCCATAACGCTTCATCATTTTCATGAGCCTTTAGGAGCTCGAACTTAAAATCACTCGAGATTTCTAATCGGCTCAAACACAAGGTTCCAGATACTTCTCGAGCACCAATTTTTAGACTCTCGAATCCCTTGAGCAACTTCTCCTCTTGAACCATCATCCAAGCCGCATATAACGACTTCCGACTTAACGCATCCGCCACTACATTCGCCTTTACCGGATGGTAATTCAACTCAAAGTCGTAGTCCTTCAATAATTCCATCCACCTTCTCTGCCTCATATTAAGCTCTTTCTGATCAAAGAGATATTTTAAGCTCTTGTGATCGGAAAAGACTTGAAACTTAACCCCATAGAGATAATGCCTCCACACCTTCAAGGCAAACACAACCGCAGCGAGTTCCAAATCGTGTGTAGGGTAACTAACTTCATGAGGTCTCAACTGTCGTGAGGCATACGCCACCACATTATGATGCTGCCTCAGCACGCACCCTAGACCCTTTAATGAGGCATCACAGTACACCTCAAAAGGCTCGTTCGACTCAGGTAACACTAACACAGGTGCAGTGGTCAACTTTTTCTTCAATGCCTGAAAGCTTTCCTCGCACTCAGGAGTCCAAACAAACGGAGTGTCTTTGCAGGTTAACTTTGTCAACAGCAAGGCTAATTGCGAAAAGCCTTTGATGAACCTTCGGTAATAGCCAACTAAACCCAGAAAACTCCTTATCTCAGTTACTGTGGTTGGTTGCCTCCAATCCATCACAGCTTCCACCTTAGTTGGATCTACGGCTATTCCCTTCTTACTCACCACGTGACCCAAAAACTTCACCTCACTATTCCAGAACTCACACTTAGATAGTTTCGCATAGAGTTTCTTTTCCTTTAAAATCTGCAACATGGTCCGCAAGTGTTCCGCATGCTCTTCTTCAGTCTTGGAGTAAATCAGTATGTCGTCAATGAAGACAACAACGAATTTATCTAGAAACGGACGGAACACTCTATTCATGTAATCCATAAACACTGCAGGAGCGTTCGTCAACCCAAAAGACATTACAGTGTACTAGTAATGACCATAACAAGTCCTGAAAGCGGTCTTAGGGATATCATCACCCCTCACCCTTATTTGGTGATAACCGGATCGCAAATCGATCTTGGAGAAAACCCCAGCTCCTTGTAACTGATCCATGAGACCATCAATTCTCGGCAATGGGTACTTATTCTTTATGGTGACCTTGTTCAGCTGCCTGTAATCCACACAGAGCCGCATACTTCCATCTTTCTTCTTTACCAGTAACACTGGAGCACCCCACGGGAAAACACTTGGTCGGATAAAGTTCTTACCCAACAATTCCTCTAACCGAGACTTTAGCTCGGCCATCTCTAACGCTGATATTCTATAAGGAGCACTTGAGATTGGTCCCGTCCCAGGCACCAATTCAATAGCAAACTCGACCTCTCGGTTAGGTGAAAATTTATGAATATCATCGGGAAACACTTTCGGAAACTCACACACTACCGGAATCTGATCCAACCTTTGATCATCACCCGAAACACCCGCGGTTAACAACAGGATACCCTGACATTCGATTCCGGAACAGTTCACCGTCATCGAATTCAAGTAATAATTATTCACCACGACCGGCCCTTCTGTATCTTCCGGCATAAAGTACACCGACTTTGTAGAACAATCAAGCAGGACATGGTTCTCAGATAACCAGTCCAATCCCAAGATAAGATCAAGACCGATCATCGGTAAGTAGATTAAATTATGGACAAAATCACGCTGCTTGAACCTAAACGAAACTTTCGGGCATCCTAGCCTAGTTACCATGGCTTCATGGGTAGCATTATATACTTTTAGGTCATAACCTAAGGTTATGATCTTCAATCCTAACTCATGGGCTTTCTCAAATGCAATGAATGAATGCGATGCTCCCGAATCAAATAAAGCATTTAAAGTTTGACCAACCATTTCACAGTTACCTCGAATGAGTGTCTCAGATCCCTCTGCACCCCTAGCTAAGGTGGTGAACACCTGACCAGTCTGTTGTGCCTTTCCAGCACCTTGCTTCTGTTGCTCCGGACAACTTGCGGCTCTATGCCCCGCCTTTCCACAATTGTAGCACAAACCCCATCCGGCCTTGCATGGTACTCCCGGATGGTGACTTCCACACCTAGTACAAGCTTGATCATTCTGAGGCTGCTTCCCAAACCTTTTCCCTGAGTTATTGTTATTGGGCCTCCTAAAGGAACCTCTCCTCTTGAAAGGCGGACCTCTAGGTGCAAAGCTCTTTCCTCGGTTCTGTGGAAATGATCCTTTGTGACTTCCTTTCTCAGCGGTTGCCCTCTTTACACACTCTTCAGCAACCCTACACTTGTTCACCAACTCGAAGAAAGTCCTAATCTCCATTGGTCCCACTGAACTGAAAATATCGCTCCGGAGTCCTCCTTCATACTTAACACACTTCTATTCCTCATATTCCACCAGAGTCCCTTGACACATACGAGAGAATCTGAACAGCTCCTTAAACTTGTCAGTATACTCAGATACGGACATAGTACCCCTGCAACAATTCAAGCTCCTTGGCCGTCCTAGCAGAAGTCGAAAAGTACTTCTTATAGAACTCCTCTTGGAAGACATCCCAGGTGATATGATCATCACCCTGCTGCAGGAGGCGTCGGATTCCTTGCCACCAATACGATGCTTCCCCAGTGAGCAAATAGGTAGTGAACTCCACACGTTGCCCTTCAGGTACCACCTGCGCTTGCAGTGCTCGTTCCATGGCCTAAAACCATGTATCGGCCTCAGTCGGGCTAGTGGTTCCCTTGAACTTAGGTGGATTAACCTTCAAAAAGTTTGCCAGTGTCATCGGGCCCTGAACTCCACCTCCGTCATTACCATGGTTGTTCATCTGTTGACCAAGAGCTTCAGCAGTGGCTTGCATAGCAGCAGCCATGTTCTCCAACGCAGTCATAAAGTTCACCGGGTCATTAGGGTTAATCTCTGGTGCACGAGCATTAGTACGACCTATCCCACGGCCTCTACCGCGTACACGAGACGCCATCTGGTTCCTATATACACCAAACAATCGATATTAAGTTGATCAGTCTCAATATTAGAAGTCTAGTGCTTCAAAGTCCCAAATGCATGCTCATGAACGTTTATGCCAATTATATCAAGCAGATATACTAATATAGTAATATATACATATAATAGAATAAGGAAACCCCAAAGGGACACAAATACAGAAACCTATTCTCCAAAATCTCGTATAAGAGGAGTCGTCACCGTTTGTATTATGTAATGGAGATAAAAGTATCTAAGCAAAACATATAAACCAAAACAGAGTCCCGAGAACAAGGGATCTTCGCTAATCCAGAAGTCTCCAGCATGCCTCAGCGAGAAACCTCACGTCCTGCATCTGAAAACCACAAAATCCGCATGGGTGAGAACCAGAGCTCCCCAGCATGGTAACAGCTTCCACATATATAATACATAATAATAGAGGAAAGCCGAAGGCAATCCTAGAACTTCCTCCAGATAATATCAAAGCTTATAAACAAGCTAAACCATAAGTGGCAACTGACTAAAGATCCTTCAGTCTTAACTAATATTTCCCTTTCCAATTCCTTCAGACCTCCCAACCACCGCAGGAGTATAATATAGCAAACACAGTTATATCAGACAAGAGATTTACAAATAGGAACAGATAAGGCATTTAGACAATTAGCAAGTAATATGCAGTCGAATAGGCAATCTCAAACAATTCATATAGTATGCATATGATGAATGCCTGTCCCTAGTGGCTGATGATATCATCTGTCGGTTATAGAGCCAGCCCGACAAGTCCTGGTAGCTAACCATTGGATTGTCCCTCTGTCGCGCATCCCCAACTTGAGTTATACTCATCATAAACTTGATCATAATCATGATCCATATCCATCACCCTCACTGGTGAATATTTACGGGGGCGAGCTCATCCGGGACTTTCACAGTGCCTGGCCACACTTACGACATAGGGTCAAAAGAGCTTCGAGTCTCGACCTGGAGCACGTGGTGGCTAGCCACTGCTTTCTTCCAGGGAAACTCTCATCTCTAATAGTGGAAGTGCAACATTCACAAATCATTCAACAGCATATATGCATTTATACTTAGCCATAATCATGGCTCCGCCGTAACACGGCAATAATCTAGCCATCTGGCTCACGGTTAAATCCAGAACCAGCCAATTCATTAACAATTACGGCCCTTCGGCCCATGGCACAACAAGCACTTCCACCGCCATCCTCCGCATCTCACATAATCATCTTTGATCCTCATTGATCATTCATTTTTCCCTTGCTTCACTCGCAAGTTACCTCATTTACTAGCTCCTTGTCTCTTTGCTAGGCATATTATAATGATTTCAGACATAAGTGGTGAGATCGGAGGCTTAGGAGTATGAAATTTAGCTTTTAAAACTCAAAAATCAACTTTGGGATGAAAATAGGGCCACGCGTACGTGCACTCCACACGCACACGTGGATGGCCACAAAATCTCATCGACGCGCAAGCGTCATACACACGGACGCGCGGGTTGAAAAATAGCCAAACGACGCGCAAGCGTCAACCACGCGTACGCGTGGGTGCTCTTGCACCCCAGGCACAAAACTGGCACAACTCTGGCACAACTCTCGGGAAAATAGCTGGGCATTTGGTGCAGTGGATGGTGCTTTCTTGAAGAACGGCTCGTACGCGCCAAGTGCGCCTACGCGCGGAGGGTCATTCTGCTAAAAAAATTTTCTAAGTTAAAGGCTGCAGAATTCACAGATTCAACCCCCAATCTTCCGAGGGACATAACTTTCTCATTTTAAATCGTTTTTCACCTGTTCTTCGAACGGCATGGACATCCCAGATCCAATTTCATTTCTAAACAGATTTGGCACAAATCAAAGATTCTTAGTCCAAGTTATGTCCCGTCAAAGTATGCCCAAAAACCATGTTTTCATACAAAACCACAAGGTGCCATTTTCAAAACAAGCCACTTTCAACTATTTTCAAAATCAGCCAAGACATGCCAATTTCAACCCTTTTTGAAATCAATCAAAATGTACCAAAATCAACCTCAATCTATCCTCAACTCACACATTGACACTTTACCAAAATTTCCAAAATCACCATCCAACCATTTTAACACTTCTCAATCAAATGGCTAAAGGACAAACACAATATTATGTCATACATCCTTCCTCATCCCAATTTCCAATAATACCATTTCCAATCAACAGTCATTATACATAATCATCATCATACCCACCATCAACATGATACCACCCACCAATTCAACCTCAATCATTCATCAAGCATATATCACAACATACATTTCTCATATATCACACAATCAAGGCATCAATATCCATAATCACATATATGAACACATCATATATCTCAACCATTCAACAACATCATCAATTCAATGCCTATCTTAGGGCCTCTAGCCTAAGTATTTCCTACCACATTACATATTAGATACGAGAAACCAAGATCATACCTTAGCCGATTTCCCAAGCTCAACCGGAGCACTTCCAAATCACTTTTCCTCAAGCTCTCAAGGTCTCAACACCTCCAGAACAGATTTTATCACACAAAACTCCCTTTTCAAGCTTTTCAAAGTCACCAATCAAGCTCCAATATTCACATATACATAACCTAAGCCACAATCATCATACCCATACACAACATCTCAATACCCAAACATCATAGAACAATAAATTATACTAGGATTGAGAATATTACCACACCCAAGGTCCAAGGAGACAAGATTAACCTTCTTCTTCAAGAGAGTTGGGTCTTGTAACATCAAGGAGCCCAAAATCTCAACATTTCATCCATGAAACTCGAAAAAAAGGGCTGGAATTTCGAAGAGAAAAACGTGGCTTACCTCAAGATTAGTTGTATGGGTTTTGTAAAGCTCTTCGCGGTGAACGCGTGGCCGTAAACGGTGCAACGATCGGAGCTCTAGATCAAAAGTTATGGTGGTTTGAAGATCAACCAAGGGAGAAAACTTGAGAGAGTGTTCTTTCCCCCTCCATATCAATTTCAGCGTGTGTTTGTGTGTTGTGAGGAGAGAGAGTGCTGAAAACTAGGGTTTTGGTTTAGTTTAGTTGGGCCAAGGGTCCACTTTGGGTCCGGTTGGCCCGTTCGGTCCAATCTTGGTCCGATTTCTATAAAATTGGTACCGAAATTCTCGTCTCACTCTCCTCTATCACATTAGGCCATAAAAATAACATTTTTGGCTTTCTAGAATAAATTCTCATTTATGGGTTAATTAACTGGGTCTTACATTCTACCCACCTAATTGGAAATTTTGTCCACAAAATTCAAATTCAATTCCCTGAGAATAAGTGCGGATAATCCGTTCGCATCTCCGACTCAAGTTCCCAAGTGTGTTCCTCAACACCGCCTCGACTCCAAGCCACTTTGAATAATGAAACCTCTTTTCCACGCAACCGTTTGATACTAATATCGTCAATTCTAACTGGAGCCACTGGAAGCATCAAATCTTCTCTTAACTGAACCGACTCAGGTTCTAACACATGGCTAGCATCAGGAGTGTACTTCCAAAGCTGTGACACGTGAAACACATCGTGTAGGTTCGAAAGATGAGGTGGTAGAGCCATCCAATACGCCACCGGTCCAATCCTCTCCAGGATCTGAAATGGACCAATGTATCGAGGATTCAACTTCTTCGCTTTAATCGCGCTACCTACTCTTGTGGTTGGAGTAACCTTCAGGAGAACATGATCTCCTTCTTCAAATTCCAAGGGCTTCCGCCTCTGATCGACGTAACTCTTCTGGCGACTCTGCACCGTAAGCATCTTATCTCGGATTTTCTTGACTTGTTCAGTGGTCTCAGCTATCATCTTTGGCCCCAACAAGGCTTTCTCTCCAGCTTCATACCAACATAGCGGAGATTGACATTTCCTCCCATACAATGCCTCATACGGAGCCATTCCGATGCTCGCATGGTAACTATTATTGTATGCAAACTCCACTAACGGCATATACCGATCCCAACTCACCGGTTGATCCAAAACACAAGCTCTTAACATATACTCTAGTGTTTGGATCGTCCTCTCGGATTGACCATCTATTTCAGGATGGTAAGTTGTACTCAAGCTTAATCGGGTTCCAAAAGCTTTCTGAAATGCACCCCATAACCTTGAAGTGAAACAAGAATCTCTATCAGAGATTATAGTAGCAGGTACACCATGAAGTCTCACAATTTCCTTTATGTATAACCGTGCTAGCTCCTCAAGGGTATAAGTCATCCGAATGGGCAAAAAGTGACGTTAGACGCCAGCTCCTCATCTGTTCCTGGCGTTTGAACGCCAGAACTGTGCTTCTTTTGGGCGTTCAACGCCAGATCCTTGCTTGTTTCTGGCGTTGAACGCCAGTCCTGAGCATGGTCTGGGCGTTCAGCGCCAGCCTTCAACCCAACTTCTGGCGTTTTAGCGCCAGAATTATTTTTCACTGGACTCTTACTGTCCTCAGATGGATTTTGGGTGGTTTGCTCATTTCTTGGTTTCCTGCTTCCTTGAAGTGGGGTATTTAGTGCTTTTCCACTTCTTAATTGAACTGCTTGGCATTCTTCTGTTATTTGTTTTGATAGCTGCTGCTTTGTTTGCTTTAATTGTACTTTCATGTTTATATTAGCCATCCTTGTCTCTTGTAGTTTATCCTTGAATTTAGCTAACTGCTTTGTTAGAAAATCCAATTGCTGATTGAATTCAGCAGCTTGCTCTGCAGGACTGAGTTCAGCAGTTACTGTTTTAGCCTCTTCTTTCATGGAAGAGTCACTGCTTAGGTACAGATGCTGATTTCTAGCAACTGTATCAATGAGCTCTTGAGCTTCTTCAATTGTCTTTCTCATATGGATAGATCCACCAGCTGAGCAATCTAAAGAGATCTGAGCTCTTTCTGTAAGCCCATAATAGAAGATGTCTAACTGAACCCACTATGAAAACATTTCAGAGGGGCATTTTCGTAGCATCTCTCTGTATCTCTCCCATGCATCATAAAGAGATTTATTATCTCCTTGTTTAAAGCCTTGGATGTCCAGCCTTAGCTGTGTCATCCGTTTTGGAGGAAAGTATTGATTCAGGAATTTTTCTGTCAGCTGTTTCCATGTCCTTATGCTGGCCTTAGGTTGGTTATTTAACCACCTCTTGGCTTGATCTTTTACAGCAAATGGAAATAGTAATAATCTGTAGACATCCTGATCTACTTCCTTATCATGTACTGTGTT
>NC_029791.2:17342979-17344847 GCF_000816755.2 Arachis ipaensis | reverse complement strand
CGAATGGATATCTTAGATAGGAACACGCATGTTTGAATGGAAAACAGAAATACTTGCATTAATTCATCGAGACACAGCAGAGCTCCTCACCCCCAACAATGGAGTTTAGAGACTCATGCCATCAAAAGGTACAAAGTTTAGATCTAAAAATGTCATGAGGTGCGAAATAAACCTCTAAAAGTTGTTTAAATACTAAACTAGTAACCTAGATTTACAGAAAATGAACAAACTATGATAGATGGTGCAGAAATCCACTTCTGGGGCCCACTTGGTGTGTGCTGGGGCTGAGACTTAAGCTAATCACGTGCATAGGGCTGTTTTGGGCGATCAACGCCAGCTTTGGATCCTTTTCTGGCGTTGAACTCCAACTTGTAACTTGTTTCTGGCGCTGGACGCCAGACAGCAACATGGAACTTGCGTTGAACGCCAGTTTACATCATCTATCCTTGAGAAAAGTATGGACTATTATATATTGCTGGAAAGCCATGGATGTCTACTTTCCAACGTAATTGGAAGCGCGCCATTTGGAGTTCTGTAGCTCCAGAAAATCCATTTCGAGTGCAGGAAGGTCAGAATCCAACAGCATCAGCAGTCCTTTTTCAGCCTGAATCAGATTTTTGCTGAGCTCCTTCAATTTCAGCCAGAAAATATCTGAAATCATAGAAAAACACACAAACTCATAGTAAAGTCCAGAAATATGAATTTTTCCTAGAAACTACTGAAAATAAACTAAAAACTAACTAAAACACACTAAAAACTATATGAAATTTACCCCAAAAAGCGTATGAAATATCCGCTCATCACAACACCAAACTTAAACTGTTGCTTGTTCTCAAGCAACTAGATAAATAAAATAGAATACAAATAAATTTAAGAAGCAATAATATCTCAGTTTTTGAGTGAAGCTCAGATTAGTTTTGAAAAAGATATGATTTGAAAAAGATTTTAAATTTTGAAAAAAAATCTGAATTTTAAAAATAAATTTCAAAAATTTTGTTTTTAAAAATAGAGAGAAAAGATATTTTTGAATTTAAAGAGGAAAGAGAGAAACAATAAGATAGCCCAAGATTTAAAATTTTTAGATCTAATGCTCCTTGTTTTCGAAAATTTTGGAGGAAAAACACCAAGGAACACCAAACTTAAAAATTTTAAGATTAAGACACAAGGAAAACTCAAGAACACTTTGAAGACTCACAAGAACACAAGAACATGAAGAAAGAACACCAAACTTAAAATTTTTAGAAAACCAAAATAAATTTTCGAAAAACAAAGGAAAATCGACAAGAAAACACCAAATTTGAAGTTTGGCACGAGATTTAATAGAAAAAATATTTTTGAAAAATTTTGAAAAGAAAATAAAAGACTCTGACCCAAAAGACAAAAATTTCCTAATCTAAGCAACAAAATTCACCGTCAGTTGTTCAAACTCAAACAATCCCCGGCAACGGCGCCAAAAACTTGGTGCACGAATTGTAAATCACACTTTTTACAACTCGTACCACTAACCAGCAAGTGCACTGGGTCGTCCAAGTAATACCTTACGTGAGTAAGGGTCGATCCTACGGAGATTGTTGGATTGAAGCAATCTATGGTTATCTTGTAACTCTTAGTCAGGAAAACAATAAAATAATTCACTTATCAAATTTGATTGCAAGGAATAAAAGGGTAGAACACAAATTATACTTGTATGCAATGATGGAGAATATGTTGGAGTTTTGGAGATGCTTTGTCTTCTGAAATACTGCTTTCCTCTGTTCTCTGATTCACGCACGCACGTCCTCCTATGGCAAGCTGTGTGTTGGTGGATCACCGTTGTCAATGGCTACCATCCATCCTTCCAGTGAAAAAGGTCCAGATGCGCTGTCACC
>NC_029791.2:17305667-17342838 GCF_000816755.2 Arachis ipaensis | reverse complement strand
GATACATAAATGCCACAGACACATAATTGGGTGAACCTTTTCATATTGTGACTCAGCTTTGCTAAAGCCCCCAATTAGAGGTGTCCAGGGTTCTTAAGCACACTCTTCTTTTTGCTTTGGACCTTGACTTTAACCGCTCAGTCTCAAGTTTTCACTTGACACTTTCACGCCACAAAGACATGGTTAGGGACAGCTTGGTTTAGCCGCTTAGGCCGGAATTTTATTCCTTTAGGCCCTCCTATCCACTGATGCTCAAAGCCTTGGGATCCTTTTTATTTACCCTTGCCTTTTGGTTTTAAGGGTTATTGGTTTTTTGCTCTTGCCTCTTGGTTTTAAGAGCTTTTGGCTTTTTCTGCTTGCTTTTTCTTTTTCTTTCTATTTTTTTTGCTATTTTTTTTTGCAAGCTTTGTTCTTTGCTGCTTTTTCTTGCTTCAAGAATCATTCTTATGATTTTTCAGATTGTCAATAACATGTCTCATGTTCATCATTCTTTCAAGAGCCAACATATTTAACAGTCTTAAACATCAAATTCAAAAGACATATGCACTGTTCAAGCATTCATTCAGAAGACAGAGAGCATTGCCACCACATACAAATAATTAGAATTTATCTTATTAAAAACTCAAAAAATATTGCCTCTTATTCTAAAGAAATTCTTCTATTTTATTCATGTTCATTGATGATAATAAAATTAAATTATAGCTTAATTGGGGATAAAATCAAAAATATAGATACTAATTACTACTATATGACTCCTAAGGTAAAACTAAAATAAAAACAGTTATCACAGAGTTAAGGTTAAGATTGGAATTTAACAACCTTTGTTCTGGGAAATGGATGTTCCTCTAATCTGCGGGGTGCTTGGTCCTTCAAGAGATAATTTCTGGCGCTTCAATTCCCTTAAATCACGCCCTTGCTCCTCCTGTTCTTTAAGCAAATAGCAAAGAATGCTACTTTGTTACTTCTGTTCTTTCTGTATTTGTTCCATAGCTTCTTGCATCTTGGTAATAGATGTTTCAAGATACTCCCAGTATTCAGATTGAGGGATTTCTGGGAGAATTTCCTGTGTTCTCTTCTTGATGGGGTCATTCTGTGATTGTTGTTTTTCCATTGATGCTTTGGTGATGGGCCGTTCAACTGAGATATACTCAGTTATTCCCATCCTTACTCCAGCGTCCTTGCAGAGCATAGAAATCAAGCTTGGATAAGCCAACCTGGCATCTTTGGAATTTTTGTTTGCAATTTTGTAGAATTCAGTTGAAATCAGTTGATGAACTTCCACTTCTTTTCCCATCATGATGCAATGGATCATCACTGCTCTTCTAATAGTGACTTCAGAATGGTTGCTAGTGGGCAGCAGAGAATGCCCAATGAAGTCCAGCCATCCTCTGGCGACTGGTTTGAGATCTTCTCTTTTGAGTTGATTTAGGACACCCTTCGTGCTGGTGGTCCACCTGGTTCCAGGGATACATATATCCTCTAGAATCTTATCCAGGCCCTTGTCTGTTCTCATCATTCTCCTATTGAAGGAGTCTGGATTATCTTTCAGCTGAGGTAGCTTTAAGATCTCCCTGATCTTGTCAGGGTGGGTATGAACAATCTTTTCTCTGACCGAGGTCCGATAGTCATAGATAGCAGATCCAGATAGTCTTTGCCTGTCTGTATGCCACATATTAGCATAGAACTCCTGGACCATATTCCTTCCCACTTTCGCTTCAGGATTGGCTAGGATCTCCCAGTTCCTGATTCGGATTTGCTCCTAGATCTCCGGATATTTGTCTTCTTTCAGATCGAATCTAACTTCCGGGATCACTGATCTATGAACCCATTATTTTGTAATAATGGTCTGAATGTTCTTTAGTTAAGAACTTCCCTTGATTCCAAAGTGGTTTTGGAACACTCTCTTTCTTGCCTCTTGGAGTGTGTTGTTTTCCTTTAGGAGCCATGATCTTAGTGGGTATGGTTTAGTAATCACGGATAAACACACCAAACTTAGAAGTTTGCTTGTCCTTAAGCAAAAGAAAAGAAAGGAGAGGGATAGAAGGAGAGCTAGGTGCAATGGTGGATGGGAGGGGAGGGAGGCCGAACCCATATTTAAAGGGAGGGGGTGGGTTATTTCGAAATACAGAGAAAGATAAGATAGAAGATATGATTTTAGATTAAAAAGATATGAAAGATATTTGAAAAAGATAGATTTGGATTTTTGAAAAAGATAGTATGGAGATTTGAAAAAGATATTGATTAGTTGAAAAGATTTTTGAATGAAAAGAGATAGATTTGTTTTGAAAATTTTGAAAAAGAGTTGAATTGGATAAAAAAAAGGATTTGTGCTTATGGATTAAGATATATTTGATATTTTTAAAATAGGGTTTTTAGAAATTAGGGATTTTAGAAATCAGGGTTCTTAACATGTTTATGCAAGAAATCATGAATTGAAACATGAAAATTAAATTTAGAATGAAAAATATGAAGTAAAAACGAATTCACCTCCTCACCACCATCCTGGCGTTTGAACGCCCAAACGCTGCATGTTTTGGGCGTTCAACGCCCAAATGCTGCCTCTCCTGGGCGTTCAACGCCCAGCTGTTGCTTCTTTCTGGCGTTGAACGCCAGGAACTCCTTTGTCACTGGGCGTTTTTTTGAACGCCCAGGACGCTGTAAATCTGGCGTTAAACGCCAAGAAAGAGCTACATTTTGGCGTTCAACGCCCAGAAGATGCTTCTTTCTGGCGTTTAACGCCCAGATGGCTATCCTTATTGGCGTTTAACGCCCAGTGGATGCTTCTTTTGGGCGTTGAACGCCCAAAACAGACTTTTACTGGCGTTTTCTTGCCAGTGAGCTCTTTTTCTCTGTTTTGTGTGCAGAATCCTTCTGTAACCATGTGAACTTATACAATTGACTCTTTACCTTAGTATCAGTGAACTTTATATAAACAAATAAAATCAAGAATAGGGCAAAATGCTTAGAGGAAGTGATGCCCCATGGCTGGGTTGCCTCCCAGCAAGCGCTTCTTTATTGTCTTTAGCTGGACCTTGCTGAGCTTTTAATCTAGCTTCAGCCTTGAGCACTCTTGCTCAACATTGCCTTCAAGATAGTGCTTGATTCTCTGTCCATTAACAATCAACTTCTTGTCAGAATCAATATCTTGAAGCTCCACATAACCATATGGTGATACACTTGTAATCACATATGGTCCCCTCCATTGGGACTTCAGTTTCCCGGGGAATAACCTGAGCCTAGAGTTAAACAACAGAACCTTTTGTCCTGGTTCAAAGATTCTAGATGACAGCTTTCTATCATGCCACTTTTTTTATTTTTCTTTATAAAGCTTGGCATTTTCGAAGGCAGTGAATCTGAATTCCTCTAGCTCATTTAGCTGGAGCAATCTTTTTTCTCCAGCTAATTTGGCATCAAAGTTTAGGAATCTGGTTGCCCAGTAGGCTTTATGTTCCAGTTCCACGGGCAGGTGGCATGCCTTACCATACACAAGTTGGTATGGAGAGGTCCCTATAGGAGTCTTGAATGCTGTTCTGTAAGCCCACAGAGCATCATCCAAGCTTCGTGCCCAATCCTTTCTACGGGTACTTACAGTCCATTCCAGGATTCTTTTTAGTTCTCTGTTAGAGACTTCAGCTTGCCCATTTGTCTGTGGATGATATGGAGTCGTCACCTTGTGGTGAATCCCATACCGGACCATGGCAGAGTAAAGCTGTTTGTTGCAGAAGTGAGTGCCCCCATCACTGATTAGTACCCTGGGGACACCAAACCTGCTGAATATATGTTTCTGGAGGAATTTCAACACTGTTTTAGTATCATTGGTGGGTGTGGCAATGGCCTCAACCCATTTTGATACATAGTCAACTACCACCAGAATATAAGTGTTTGAGTATGATGGTGGGAAAGGCCCCATGAAATCAATACCCCATACATCAAACAACTCAATCTCCAAGATTCCTTGTTGAGGCATGGCGTAACTGTGAGGCAGATTACCAGCTCTCTGGCAACTGTCACAGTTGCGTACAAACTCTCGGGAATCTCTGTAGAGTGTAGGCCAGTAGAAGCCACATTGGAGGACCTTGGTGGCTGTTCGCTCACCTCCGAAATGACCTCCATATTGTGACCCATGGCAATGCCATAAGATCCTTTGTGCTTCTTCTTTAGGCACACACCTACAGATTATGCCATCTGCACATCTCTTAAAGAGATAGGGTTCATCCCACAAGTAGTACTTTGCATCAGTAATTAATTTTTTCTTTTGTTGCCTGCTGTACTCCTTGGGAATGAACCTTGCAGCTTTGTAGTTTGCAATGTCTGCAAACCATGGTGTTTCCTGAATGGTAAACAAATGCTCATCCGGAAAGGTCTCAGAGATTTCAAGAGAGGGGAATGACGTCCCTTCTATTGGCTCTATCCGAGACAGATGATCAGCCACTTGGTTCTCTGTCCTTTTTCTGTCTCTTATTTCTATATCAAACTCTTGCAGAAGCAACACCCATCTTATGAGCCTGGGTTTTGAATCCTGCTTTGTGAGTAGATATTTAAGAGCAGCATGGTCAGTATACACAATCACCTTTGATCCTACCAAGTATGATCTAAACTTGTCAATGGCATAAACCACTGCAAGCAATTCTTTTTCTGTGGTTGTGTAATATTTCTGGGCATCATTTAAAATGCGGCTGGCATAATAAATGACATGCAGAAGCTTGTCATGCCTCTGCCCCACTACTGCACCAATGGCGTGATCACTGGCATCACACATTAACTCAAATGGTAATGTCCAGTCTGGTGCAGAAATAACTGGTGCTGTGACCAGCTTGGCTTTCAGCATTTCAAACGCCTGCAGACACTCTGTGTCAAACACAAATGGCGTGTCAGCAGCTAGCAGATTGCTCAGAGGTTTTGCGATTTTTGAAAAATCCTTTATAAACCTCCTATAGAATCCTGCATGCCCCAGAAAATTTCTGATTGCCTTAACATTGGCAGGTGGTGGTAATTTTTCAATTACCTCTATTTTTGCTTGATCCACCTCTAATCCCTTGTTTGAAATTTTATGCCCAAGGATAATCCCTTCAGTCACCATAAAGTGACATTTTTCCCAGTTTAAAACCAGGTTGGTCTCTTGACATCTTTTTAGAACTAGTTTCAGGTGATCAAGACAAGAGCTGAATGAGTCTCCATATACTGAGAAGTCATCCATAAAGACTTCCAGAAATTTTTTCACCATATCAGAGAAAATAGAGAGCATGCATCTCTGGAAGGTTGCAGGCGCATTACACAGCCCAAATGGCATCCTTCTATAAGCAAACACTCCAGATGGACATGTGAATGCTGTTTTCTCTTGATCCTGGGGATCTACTGCAATCTGGTTATAGCCTGAGTAGCCATCCAAAAAGCAGTAATAATCATGACCTGCCAATCTTTCTAGCATCTGGTCTATGAATGGTAAAGAAAAATGATCCTTTATCATGGGTATTTAATGGAGCCATCAGCAAGTTGGAGACATATCCGGGTTGGTTTAACTTCTTCAGTTAAACCAAGCTTTCTGATAGTGGATGCAGGTATTAGGTTGATGCTTGCCCCAAGATCACATAAAACTATCTTGGTGCTATTACCTTCTAATGTGCATGGTATCAGAAAACTCCCAGGGTCTTTAAGCTTTTCAGGAAAGCTTTTCAGAATGACTGCACTGCATTCTTCAGTGAGGAGAACTCTTTCAGTTTCTCTCCAATCCTTCTTATGACTCAAGATCTCTTTCATGAACTTGGCATAAGAAGGTATTTGCTCAAGTGCCTCTGCAAATGGAATCTTTATTTCAAGAGTCCTGAGATAATCTGCAAATCGAGTGAATTGTTTATCCTGCTCCTATTGGCGAAGTTTTTGAGGATAAGGTATTTTGGCTTTATATTCCTCAACCTTAGTTGCTGTAAGTTTATTTCCTACAGAAGTGATTGAAGAAGCCTTTTTAGATGGGTTGTTATCAGCACTTGTGTGTGCCTGATCCCTCACTGGCAATTGAGTGCCAGAGTTAGAAGCTGGAGTGACGTTAGACGCCAGCTCCTCATCTATTCCTGGCGTTTGAACGCCAGAACTGTGCTTCTTTTGGGCGTTCAACGCCAGATCCTTGCTTGTTTCTGGCGTTGAACGCCAGTCCTGAGCATGGTCTGGGCGTTCAGCGCCAGCCTTCCACCCAACTTCTGGCGTTAATTATTTTTCCTTGAGCTCTTACTGTCCTCAGATGGATTTTGGGTGGTTTGCTCATTTCTTGGTTTCCTGCTGCCTTGAAGTGGGGTATTTAGTGCTTTTCCACTTCTTAATTGAACTGCTTGGCATTCTTCTGTTATTTGTTTTGACAGCTGCTACTTTGTTTGCTTTAATTGTACTTCCATGTTTATATTAGCCATCCTTGTCTCTTGTAGTTTATCCTTGAATTCAGCTAACTGCTTTGTTAGAAAATCCAATTGCTGATTGAATTCAGCACCTTGCTCTACAGGACTGAGTTCAGCAGTTACTGTTTTAGCCTCTTCTTTCATAGAAGAGTCACTGCTTAGGTACAGATGCTGATTTCTAGCAACTGTATCAATGAGCTCTTGAGCTTCTTTAATTGTCTTTCTCATGTGGATAGATCCACCAGCTGAGCAATCTAAAGAGATCTGAGCTCTTTCTATAAGCCCATAATAGAAGCAATCTATGGTTGTCTTGTAACTCTTAGTCAGGAAAACAATAAAATAATTCACTTATCAAATTTGATTGCAAGGAATAAAAGGGCAGAACACAAATTATACTTGTATGCAATGATGGAGAATATGTTGGAGTTTTGGAGATGCTTTGTCTTCTGAAATACTGCTTTCCTCTGTTCTCTGATTCACGCACGCACGTCCTCCTATGGCAAGCTGTGTGTTGGTGGATCACCGTTGTCAATGGCTACCATCCATCCTTCCAGTGAAAAAGGTCCAGATGCGCTGTCACCGCATGGCTAATCATCTGCAGGTTCTCAATCGTACCGGAATAGGATTTACTATCCTTTTGCGTCTGTCACTACGCCCACCACTTGTGAGTTTGAAGCTCGTCACAGTCCTTCAATCCCTGAATCCTACTCGGAATACCACAGACAAGGTTTAGACTTTCCGGATTCTCTTGAATACTGCCATCAATCTAGCTTATACCACGAAGATTCTGATTAAGAGATCTAAGAGATATTCATTCATTCTACGGTGGAACGTAAGTGGTTGTCAGGCACGCGTTCGTGGAGGAATGATGATGATTGTCACATTCATCACATTCATATTGAAGTGCGAATGGATATCTTAGATAGGAACATGCATGTTTGAATGGAAAACAGAAATACTTGCATTAATTCATCGAGACACAGCAGAGCTCCTCACCCCCAACAATGGAGTTTAGAGAATCATGAAATCAAAAGGTACAAAGTTTAGATCTAAAAATGTCATGAGGTGCGAAATAAACTTCTAAAAGTTGTTTAAATACTAAACTAGTAACCTAGATTTACAGAAAATGAACAAACTATGATAGATGGTGCAGAAATCCACTTCTGGGACCCACTTGGTGTGTGCTGGGGCTGAGACTTAAGCTAATCACGTGCATAGAGCTGTTTTGGGCGTTCAACGCCAGCTTTGGATCCTTTTCTGGCGTTGAACTCCAACTTGTAACTTGTTTCTGGCGCTGGACGCCAGATAGCAACATGGAACTTGCGTTGAACGCCAGTTTACATCATCTATTCTTGAGAAAAGTATGGACTATTATATATTGCTGAAAAGCCATGGATGTCTACTTTCCAACGCAATTGGAAGCGCGCCATTTGGAGTTCTGTAGCTCCAGAAAATCCATTTCGAGTGCAGGAATCACATATATGAACACATCATATATCTCAACCATTCAACAACATCATCAATTCAATGCCTATCTTAGGGCCTCTAGCCTAAGTATTTCCTACCACATTACATATTAGATACGAGAATCCGAGACCATACCTTAGCCGATTTCCCAAGCTCAACCGGAGTACTTCCAAATCACTTTTCTTCAAGCTCTCAAGGTTTCAACACCTCCAAGAACAGATTTTATCACACAAAACTCCATTTTCAAGCTTTTCAAAGTCACCAATCAAGCTCCAATATTCACATATACACAACCTAAGCCACAATCATCATACCCATACACAACATCTCAATACCCAAACATCATAGAATAACAAATTACACTAGGGTTGAGAATCTTACCACACCCAAGGTCCAAGGAGACAAGATTAACCTTCTCCTTCAAGAGAGTTGGGTCCTATAACATCAAAGAGCCCAAAATCTCAACATTTCACCCATGAAACTCGAAAACAAGGGCTGGAATTTCGAAGAAAAAAACGTGGCTTACCTCAAGATTAGTTGTATGGGTTTTGTAAAGCTCTTCGCGGTGAACGCGTGGCCGCAAACGGTGCGGCGATCGGAGCTCTAGATCAAAAGTTATGGTGGTTTGAAGATCAACCAAGGGAGAAAACTTGAGAGAGTGTTCTGTCCCCCTCCATATCAATTTCAGCGTGTATTTGTGTGTTGTGAGGAGAGAGAGTGCTGAAAACTAGGGTTTTGGTTTAGTTTAGTTGGGCCAAGGGCCCACTTTGGGTCCGGTTGGCCCGTTTGGTCCAATCTTGGTCCGATTTCTATAAAATTGCTACCGAAACTCTCGTCTCACTCTCCTCTATCACATTAGGTCATAAAAATAATATTTTTGGCTTTCTATAATAAATTCTCATTTATGGGTTAATTAACCGGGTCTTACACCTCTCCGTTGAGTGTTCCATATATTTAGGTTCCTGCCAAGTCCTCATTGATATTGTTTGTTGGACTCAGCTGTTTTAAATAGGAAAAACTACCAAAAGTACCCATGAAGTTTACGAACGCTAACAAAAGTACCCATAAACTAAGAAAATTAACGCTGTACCCATGAAAGATGGGTTTCGTATGACAAAAGTATCCAAATTTTAATTTTTTGTTGATTTTTTAATAAAATTCCTAAACTACCCTACACTCAACCTCAACTCACTTTTTCAACCTTACATAACTCAATTTGCACCAACTCTTGCCATTGAGTCCAAAACTACTCCTACAACAAACCAGACCGAAATCAATGATAGTGGTGGTGGTGGTAGAGGATCGGACCTCAACCGATTCATTCATAAGTTTATAATCCATACCCAAACCAAATTAATCAAACACCAAAAAATACTCAAAACATAAAAATTTTTAAATCCATTCATCCAATTTCAATTCACTTTAGCAAAACTAGAAATAGAAAAAGCCATCAACCATAAAAAAATCAACAAATCCATTCATCCAATTTGAAATTTATTTCAGCAAAAATCAGAAGTAGAAGTAGCCATCAACTGGATCTTCTGTAAATCAATCTCAGCCTTCATAAAAAATAGAAGCAGATTTAAAAAAAATAGAACAGTATCATTTTAGTAGTAACTAAATCAATTTTTGAAAAGAAGAAAAATAAAATAAAAATGTTTTGAGAAAAAGAAATACCTTTTTTTTCGCTGACCGACTGTAACATCGTCAATGGCAGAACCTCCATCCACAGTGCCGCCTCCCTTTCTTCTCTTATTTCTCTTTACTGAACTTGCTTTCTGCATGCAAGAGTACCACGACCCCTCTCTCTTCTCAGGTGTGCGACGACGGTGTTCTCCTCGGCTGGGTCAGACGCGCCACGACGACGTTCTCCTCGGCTGCAACAGGCGCGCCACGGCAGCATTCTTCTCAGGTTGGGTCACATGTGTGCGATAAAGGTGTTGTAGTCACCTTAATAGTGAGAGGGAGAAACAGTGAGAGGGGAAGAAATTGGCGGTAATGGAGTAGGTGGGTGGCGGATGGCAATGAGGAGGTAGGAGGAGAGTTTTTGTGACTCTGTGAGGGTTTTTGAGAGATAAGTGAGGAGAGAGGAAGAAGAAAAGAGAGGGAGTGACGGTAGAATGGGGTTAGGGTGGGATAGTTTAGGAATTTTATTAAAAAATCAACAAAAAATTAGAATTTGGATACTTTTGTCATACGGAACCCATCTTTCATGGGTACAACGTTAATTTCCTTAATTTATGGGTACTTTTGTCAGCGTTCGTAAACTTCATGGGTACTTTTGTTAGTTTTTCCTTTTAAATATTGTTCTGGTACTATTCAGAGTTCATGATATTTTTATTGTTAATTTGGTAATCAATAGAATTTTTGTTGAGACGCTATTCTTTGACTGTGTGAATCTTAGGTTGCTGAATTTTTGCAAAATTGTTAATTTAAATATTGATTTTGATCTTGGTAGTTAATGTTTGTTGGTCCTAATGATTCGATAATTTGCTATTTGTGAGGTGCTGTTTTGTGAAAAGAATTAGAATTTTTTGTGATGGATGATATCTCCTTCTTGACTCTTTTCTTTTTAGATTAAGATTTTTTTTTCCCTTAAGTTTTGCTTTCCCTTTTTTAATTTTCTGTTTTAAAAGAAACTCGCTTCCAACAAATTACAAAAATTGAATTAAAGATTTTAATAGTTCACTTTAATTATTGGAATGATTAATTCACAATTATAAATTTAATCAACATATAAATGTTATTCTTCTTAGACTCACAATCTATTAGATAGCAGAAATTCAGATACTTCATCAATCCATTCTCTTACTTCCTCATTCTACTGTATGTCATTCCTATAGCATTGACAGATTCAGCACTTAAAGAGAGTAGAACGCTTCAGCACAATAAAATTTTTCTTTTTTAAAAAATAGAAACAATAGGAATAAATTGACCTTTTCAATTATTAAGAAGTTAATAGAAGTGGCAAATGGATCTAATGTGACCACACATGTAGGGCTTGTAAGCAAGGCTCATCATTGTCTATCTATAATAATGATTTAGTTCTTCATCCATTCTTGCTGATCCGTTCCTTTTCCCCTTTCAGAATCACCCACATCAATTTGTACGATTGTTTGAGGTAATCAGAGGCTTAAGACCTAGTGTCGTCTAGTATATCAATAGTATGAATTCATCACGCATTAATGTTATCATACCTAAAAGTGTAGTACGTTTTATATCTACATAATAATGAGCCACAAAATGTAGAAGGAAGCTAGTGTTGTAAGCCCAATATATATTCTCCCATATAGATCATTAAACGTTTTGAAACTTTGTCCCTATATTATTAGGAAAAAGTGGCGTTAGGCTTCAGATATGTACACTAATAATAAACTAAATAAATAAAATACTATATTACGTGTATATTAAAATTAATTATTAAAATTAGTTATCAGTATAAAATATATGTTAAAATATAAATATATATTAAAAATAAATTAAATTACATATGTATTTATATATAAATATATTAGTAGCTGATTTTAGTGGCTAATTTTAATGTACAAATAATATTTTTGATAAATAAAATATTGATAAAACAAGATTGTGATGATATTTGAGATTATGTTATTAGAATGTGATTGTGAGTAACTGAGTATGCATTGAAAATAATATGTTAATTAAAGAACACAAAATGAATCCTGTTGCATTCAGCAGTATGAAATATGATAAACGCTTTATGTATATAAAAAAAATGTGTCATCAAATTAATTATTGTATATTTTTATATTAATATATCATTAACATATAATAATGAGAAATCATTTTTTAAGGAAATGAAAAGTTGATTTTTTTTTCTACCTTTTCTTTTTTGTTCTTGCACTGCTCACTCACACTTACACTCATCACCACCATGGATTCTTATATTTCACATGAATTGATAAACACAACACCGTATATATGTGTTGTTTAATTTTCGTGAGCACAATACATATCTTAACATAAATTACATTACAAAAATAATTATTCTAATATGTAATTTTTGTTAACAGTTTTTTCCTTTTTTCCCCCTTATTATAGTAGTTATTAATTATTTTTTTATTTTTTATACCAATAAATCAGTCTAAGGATGGCAAAAAAAAAATAGCAGAAGTAGATATCTCTGAGAATTATTTATTGGGTAATGTTAGGTAGGCAAAAAAAAATAGCCAAAATTTGTTTTATTTAGCATTAATTAATTATCGCAATAATTAATGAATAATGCTAAATAAAGCAAGTTATGGCTGTCCGTTATTTATTAGGAGATGTTTTCATAAAGATGCGTAAAACGTTTTTTTGTAAAGACGCTTACGTGCCGCATTATTATTGGACGTATTAATAAACCAGTTATTTTTAAATTTCTTAACAAATTAGAATAAAACCAATTTTTTATAACAATAACAATAAACCCAATTTTTTTTAGAAATCTAATTGTATTTTTAAATTTTTAGGGATTCAAATGTCTGTAAAATAAAAAGTTAGAGATATATTTATTTTTTATTAAAAATTTAAAGATATTCAATTTAGATTGTGTAATTCGATCAGATCAAACCGGATCTAATAATTATAATACAAACGATTGGATTTATTATTGTTGTTATAATAAATCAATTTTGTTCTGATTTATTAATGATTAATAAATTAATACACATAAAAATGAGGTTGGTCAAACAAACTCAAATTGGTTATAGTGGTTATTAATTATTATATTACTCATCAATATACATATCTTAATTTTATCTGGTTATTAATGATAGTTGTCAAAATTTATTATCACGTAGTGATTTACAGTCTGGCCATAGTTTGGACGGTGCTGTATGAATAGTACATAATTATTGTGTAGGCTTTATTACATTAAACTATTCAGACTTCAGAGCATAGAATGAGTGAATGGCACATGCCACTTTTAATATCATCCATACTCTCACAACTCACATTTAACTGACGCACATATATACGAAGAAAATTAGTACTACATTTTCCACTATATATAGCGATACAAGATACTGAACATATCTAGAGATGAAATGATAAAATTTTGCTCTTTTTGTTAATATCTTTCTTTTTTTTTATAATATATAATGTATGCATAGAATATATATTAGAATATTTATATATTAGTTAAATTAATATTAAATTAATATTTTTGTTAATGTTTAATTATTTTGTCAGTCTTTATATTTTCGTCAAATTTTTAATTAAGTTTTTATATTTTTCTTTCTTTCATTTATCTTTAAATCATTTATTTTTTCAATTAAGTTTCTATCGTAACAAAAATATTTGATTTAACGAAATATTCCGTTTTCAAATTAAAGATACTTTTACTTTTTTATAAATTTCTAATTGTCTCTTCTCTTCCATTTTTAGAAAGACTAAATGATCTAATTCTCTCTCTCTCTCTCTCTCTCTCTCTCTCTCTCTCAAAATATAGCCACACCCATAAGCCACCAACCCATCTTAGTAACTTCTATGTCTGTTTTTCTGCGTTTTGTATGTGTTGTGAGCAAAAGCAAAGCAAATCAGAGAAATGGTGGCACTAGCCAATGGCATTATATATGGCCACAGTGCTAGTGCTAGTGGTGGGGTTTCTATTCGAAAAAGCAGATTTGACATCAGAGCAAGCGACATTGCTGGCTTTCTGGTCCTCCATCGGTGGCTAAATCCTCTTTTGGAATGCGACCAACCAGAGCCCCTGCAACTATGCTGGCGTGCAATGCGAGCAAGGTCAGGTGGTGGAGCTCCACTTGCCCACCGTGGCATTCTCCGGGCGCATTTCCGGGAGAATATTCGGGACCCTGACACACCTCCGCACCCTGAACTTGCGGTTCAACACGCTGACGGGCTGCTCCAAGTAGATCTGGCATCGTGCATCAACAGTCGGAACTGTACCTGCAACGCAATCTACTTTCCAGAGAAATTCCAGAATTATTGTTTCCGGCTGTCGAACCTGGTCTGCCTGAACCTAGGTTTCAACAATTATTCGAGTGTGGTCCCATTAGAGTTCAACAAGTTGAGCAAACTTAGAGTTTCGCATTGTAAACCCCGTTAAATTAGTAAATAATTAGTCAATAAATTAAATTTTAATAGAGAAAATTAGAAATATGAATATTATATCAAATTAGGATAGAGCTCATTAAAACGAGAATTTTAACACTAACTTCAACGAATTTTGCCCAAGATTGGGCCGAACCGGACCCAAAATGGGCCCAAGGCCCAATCGAAGTCTCATAACACTTAAGAGAACTCAGTTCTCTTCCCTTCCCATCAGCACAACACGCTGGGAAACAACATTGGGGTGGAGGAGCAAAGAGCAAACCCGTATCTTCCATTAAATCCACCACAACTTCTCGCTCCGAGCTCCGATCGTCGCACCATTTGCGGCCACGCATCCACGGCGTCGAGCTCTACGAATCCATCGGAACAATTTTATGGGTAAATCACTCTATCCCTCTCATCCTCCCTTTCCCCCAATTTCTCGAAATTATGTAAGTGGTATTGAGTTTTTGCCTCTTTGATGTACTAGGATCCGATTAGCTTGAGGAAGACATTCACTCTTGCTTATACGACGGTTGGGTAAGGTGAGGATACTATAACTCTAGCTAATCTCTTGAATTGGTGTTTTGGATATTGAATTTGGGTATGTATGTGTGACATATGTGAAATTAGGTGTATATATGTATATGTTGGAGCTTAAATTGTGAGCCTTGGAGCTTGGTGAAGGTTGGGTGCTTGTACTTTGGTGATTTTGGGCTTGAGGGGCTGTGTTGGTTTTGGTGATTTTTGCCTTGGACAATACCCAGAAATCGGTCAATGTATGGCTTAGGTTATGCATGTAAAATCTTATGCTAGAGAATCGTAGGATAAGTTGGAATGATTATGCATGTTGGGTGCTTAGTATTTATGATACTGATTGATAATCTAAGTTAAGCATGTGTGGGTGTTTATGGTTATGGTGGGAATAACTTGTGTTGATGGAAGCAAGAAGCTTAGTGTGTGAATTGGGTAACAATTGAAGTATGATGTATTGTGGTATGATGAGTGGATAGTAGTGTCATCTTGATATGTTATGACATGTTTTTGTGCTGATCATAAGTGTAGGAAATGAAAATTGAGGTTTGGATCTTTTGTGTAAAATTAGTTTTGGGCTGAACTTCGGCGAGTCATAACTTGGCTTCCGGACCCTCGATTGATTTCACAATTATTTTGTGTGAAAATTGGGTCCGTGAGGTTTACACCGTTCGAAGAATAGAAGAAAAAGATTCAAAACAAAAAATTTATGTGCGTCGAATGTTTAGGGTCCAAAATGGAATTCTGCAACTTTTTCAGACTTAGCAAAATTTTTGGAAAAATGTACGCCTACACGTACGCGTGGCCCACACGTATGCGTGACCTGGGATTTGTGTAAAACCCGGTTAATTAACGGCTAATTAACCCATAAATGAGAATTTATTCTAGAAAAGCCAAAAATGTAATTTTTATGGCTAAAGATGATAGAGGATATTGAGACGAGAATTTCGGTACCAATTTTATAGAAATCGGACCAAGATTGGACCGAACAGGCCAAACCGGGCCAACCGGACCCAAAGTGGGCCCTTGGCCCAACTAAACTAAGCCAAAACCCTAGTTTTCAGCACTCTCTCTCCTCATTTGTTACACACACACGCTGAAATGGAGTAAGGGAGGGGAAGAACACTCTCTCAAACTTCAATCTCTCACTTGATCTTCAAACCACCATAACTTTTGATCTAGAGCTCCGATCGCCGCACCGTTTGTGGCCACGCATTTATCGCGGAGAGCTCTACAAAACCTATACAATCAATCTTGAGGTAAGCCACGTTTTTCTCTTCGAATTTCTAGCCTTGATTTCGAGTTTTATGAGCAAAAATGTTGAGATTTTGGGCTCTTTGATGTTATAGGACCCAACTCTCTTAAAGGAGAAGGTTAATCTTGTCTCCTTGGACCTTGGGTGTGGTAAGATTCTCAACCCTAGTGTAATTTGTTGTTCTATGATGTTTGGGTATTGAGCTGTTGCGTATGGGTATGATGATTGTGGCTTAGGTTGTGTATATGTGAATATTGGGGCTTGATTGAAACCTTGGAAAGCTTGAAAAGGGATTTTTGGTGGTAAAAATATGTTCTTGGAGGTGTTGAGACCTAGAGGACTTGTGGACAAGTGGTTTGGAAGTGCTCCGGTTGAGCTTGGGAAATTGACTAAGGTATGGTCTCGGTTTCTCGTATCTAATATGTAATGTGGTAGGAAATACTTAGGCTAGAGGCCCTAAGATAGGCATTGAATTGATGATGTTGTTGAATGGTTGAGATATATGATGTGATCATATATGTGATTATGAATATTGATGCCTTGATTGTGTGATATATGAGAAACTGCATGTTGTGATATATGCTTGATGAATGATTGAAGTTGAATTGGTGGGTGGTACCATGTTGATGGTGAGTATGATGATGATTATGTATAATGATGTTTGATTTGGAAATGGTATTATCGGAAATTGGGATGAGGAAGGATGTGTGATATGATATTGTGTTTGCCCTGTAGCCATTTGATTGAGAAGTGTTAAAATGGTTGGACAGTGGTTTTGGGAATTTTGGTAAAGTGTCAATGTATGAGTTGAGGATGGCTTGATGTTGATTTTGGTACATTTTGATTGATTTCGAAAAAGGCGAAATTGGCATGTTTTGGTTGATTTTGAAAAGAGTTGAAAATGGTTTGTTTTGAAAATGGCACCTTGTGGTTTTGTATGAAAACATGGTTTTCGGGCATGTTTTGATGGGACATAACTTGGACTACGGATCCCCGTTTTGTACCAAACTTGTTTAGAAATGAAATTGGATCCGAGGTGTCCACGCCGCTGGAAGAACGGGTGGAAAACGATTTAAAATGAGAAAGTTATATCTGTCGGAAGATTGGGGGTTGAATTTGTGGATTCTGCAGCTTTTAACTTAGAAAATTTTTAGCAGAATGACCCTCCGCGCGTAGGCGCACTTGGCGCGTACTCGCCGTTCTTCAAGAAAGCACCATCCACGCATGCGCGTGGTGTGCGCGGGCACGTCGATGCGCTGCACCAAATGCCCAGCTATTTTCCCGAGAGTTGTGCCAGAGTTGTGCCAGTTTTGTGCTTGGGGCGCAAGAGCACCCACGCATATGCGTGGCTGACGCTTGCGCGTCGTTTGACTATTTTTCAATCCGCGCGTATGACGCTTGTGCGTCGATGAGTTTTGTGGCCATCCACACGTGCGCGTGGAGTGTGCGTACGCATGGCCCTGTTTTCATCCCAAAGTTGATTTTTGAGTTTTAAAGGCCAAATTTCATACTTCTAAGCCTCTGATCTCACCACTTATGTCTTAAATCATTATGATATGCCTAGCAATGAGACAAGGAGCTAGTGAATGTGATAACTTGCGAGTGAAGCAAGGAAAAAATGAATGATCAATGAGGATCAAAGATGATTATGTGAGATGCGGAGGATAGCGGTGGAAGTGCTTGTTATGCCATGGGCCGAAGGGCCGTAATTGTTAATGAATTGACTGGTTATAGATTTAACCGTGAGCCGGATGGCTGGATCATTGCCGTGTTACGGCGGAGCGATGATTATGGCTAAGTATAAATGCATATATATTGTTGAATGAATTGTGAATTTTTGCACTTCCACTATTGGAGATGAGGGTTTCCCTGGGAGGAAGCAATGGCTAGCCACCACGTGCTCCAGGTTGAGACTCGAAGCTCTTTTGACCCTATGTCTTCAGGGTGGCTGGGCACTGTGAAAGCCCCGGATGAGCTCACCCCCATAAATATTCACCAGTGAGGGTGATGGATATGGATCATGATTATGATCACAATTTGTTGAGTATAACTCGAGTTGGGGAGACACGACAGAGGGACAGTCCAATGGTTAGCTACCAGGACTTGTCGGGTTGGCTCTATAACTAACAGATGATATCATCAGCCACTAGAGACAGGCATTCATCATATGCATACTATATGAATTGTTTAAGATTGCCTATTTGACTGCATATTACTTGCTAATTGTCTAAATGCCTTATCTGTTCCTATTTGTATATCTCTTATTTGATTTAGCTGTGTTTGCTACATTATACTCCTGCTGGTGGTTGGGAGGTCTAAAGGAATTGGAAAGGGAAGTATTAGTTAGACTGAAGGATCTTTAGTCAGTTGCCACTTATGATTTAGCTTGTTTATAAGCTTTGATATTATCTGGAGGAAGTCCTAGGATTGCCTTTGGCTTTCCTCTATTATTACATGTTATATATGGGGAACTGTTACCATGCTGGGGACCTCTGGTTCTCACCCATGCGGATTTTGTGGTTTTCAGATGCAGGACGCGAGGATTCTCGTTGAGGCAAGTTGGAGACTTATGGATTAGCGAAGATCCTTGTTCTCGGGACTCTGTTTTGATTTTATGATTTCTCTTAGATGCTTTTATCTCCATTGAATAATACAAACTGTGATGACTCCTCTTAGAGGAGATTTTGGAGACTAGGTTCTCTATTTTTGTGTCCCTTTGGGTTTCCTTTGGGGTTTCCTTATTTTATTATATGTATATATTGCTATGCTCGGACCGGTTATCTTCGCATCCGAATTTGAGTTTTGATATTCCCGTTTTTGACACTCTTTTGTATATATATAATCTCGCGTTAGCTTATCCCTGTTCGTTACGTTATCGATCGGAGTGTTGCGCTTTCGAGTTACGGTTTTTGTTTACCCCTTTTTCTACAAAGGCTCCTAGTTATAATCAATCATTTATACTACTATACGTACTAAATTTTAATTCTAGAGATCGTAATACCTTGCCATCTCGGAATTATGACTTAAGCATAAGACTCTGTATGGTAGGGTGTTACATTTGCGTACACGTCCAGATGCTTGCGACTAACCATTTCGGGTTGGGATTCACGTGTACGCGAGCAGGGAGCTTGTGTACTCGAGCAAGGATTTTTCACGTCCACGCGTACGCGTGGCCCCTTTTTAACAAATCTGGGTTTTTGAATTTTAAACCTAATTTCAAACTTCTAAACCTCTATTTTCATTTTTTTAGTCATAAATCATAGTAGTAAGCCTTGTGATTCGATGAAGTTAGGAAATGGAGATAACTTGGGGGTGAAGTAAAGCTGAAAAAGTGATGAACTAAGTTTGGAAATATGTAAACTTGGAGAATTGGTGCTATGACTTTGATGGTATGAATATGAAATTTTTATAAATGATTATAAATATAATTTGGCTTATGCATTCAATGTTATCTGAGATACGGATTTTCCTGGGTAAAATACCATGACTTGCCACCACATGTACCAAGTCGAAATTCGATACTCTGTTGACCGTACGTCGTAAGAGTGACCAGGCACGTATAAATTCCCGGGAATAGTAACTCCCATTGAGTAAAGTTATATATGAATGTATGAATTATGAATGAAATGAGAAAAAGCTATGCATAGACTCATGGGGATGCGCGACGGGGGACAGTCCAAGGGTTTTGGACTTGTCGGGTTGGCTTGATAACCGACAGATGAGCCTCATCAGCCATAGGACAGGCATACATCATGTTCATATTGTCTGATTTGTTTGCTTGTGAACTATATAGGATTGCCTATGTGATTATAAACTACTATCTGTTATAATTGTTATCTGTATTACTTGTGAACTACTTGTGTTTGTCTTGTTTTGCTTGTTTGTCTGTGCAACTTTTAGGAGATGGAGGAACGGCAGAGAGGTGGAGGAAGTTAGTGTACAGGTTAGGTTTAGTTAGGTTTGAGAACCTTTAGATGACCACCCCCTTAAGGTTTCTGTTTTTAGTACCTTAAGTTTTATATCTGAGTGACGGCGTTCTAAATTTGCCTCTGGGATTCCCAGGACCTTATATCTTATATACGTGGCACCTTTATCACCCTGAGAACCTCTGGTTCTCACCCTATACTATATTGTTATTTTTCAGATGCAGGTTGAGAAACTCCTCAGTAGGCATCTGGACTTCTGAAGCGGAGTGGTTTCTGGATTTCATTTTGATATATGGTCATGTGTATATGTACTTAGCTTCCTCTCTGAATGACTTGTTTATTTTGATCCTCTTAGAGGTTTATGGAGAGCTAGGATTTTGGCTATGTATTATGGGTTTTGGGATATGTATATATATATTCTATGGCCAGCCTTAGCTTCGCAGGCTGAGTTAGGAGCTTGTTATTTTGTATTTTTGGCCCTCTATTCCCACTTTCTGTTTATTTATACCTATGATCTTTAGTTTCTTCGCACGCAAGAAATCTCGTTTTCTGAGCGTTGCGTTTTTATTTTGCAATTTTTGTTTTACCTATTTTTCAAGTCTCCTTGTATATTATATCCTTTCTACTATTAAATGTATATATCTTATTTTAGAGTCGTAATACCACACTGCCTCTACTTTACGACTTAAGCGTAAGGCTCTGTGTGGTAGGATGTTACATTACGATATCAGAGTAGTTTGATTCCTGTAGAGCCTGAGGGACGGACTGACTATGCTTCTGGGCATACTCTAAGTGTCTATACATGCTAATTAGGATATCTGATTGATATATATGGCATGAATGCTCACGAGCATGCATTTGGGACTTTGAAACACTAGACTTGCGATATTGAGACTGATCACCTTGATATCACTTGTTTGTGTGAACAGGAACCAAATGGCGTCTCCTGGGCTCAGTCGTGGGCGTAATCGAGGTCGGGGACGGAGAGGTAACGAGGTAATCATACCGGCAGGTAGTTTAACTGATTTCATGACCGCGATGACGAGTGTTGTTACTGCCATTAGTGTTGTTGTTGCTGCGACCAACCGGGTGGTAGATAGGATGGGACCACAAGCTAGGACTGGAAACGATGGTGGTAACAAATATGAAAGTGAAAATAATATTCCGAGTACAGGGGTACCATCGGATTATCCGGAGCAAGTTAACACGAGCCAGGCAATGGGAGAAAGCTCAAGAAGGACTGAGGTAGCAAGGAGTAATCGTCGGGAACCCTTCACAAAGAAAAAGGGAAAGATTACACATAGGATCCAAAGCTTCAAAAAGAGTCGTTATGTCGCTTCACATTCTCAGTGCCGGAACAATGATCAAAGAAATGACAACCATCAGGGATAGAATTCAGAAGAGCAGACTAGTACTCAACCGGAAGATTTGAAGTGCTCGAGATGCACAAAGTATCATCCAACAGACCATGTAGGGCCAGACTAGACGTAGGTTACAAGTGCAGGAGACCAGGGCATATATCTTGGAATTTTCCACACAGAGAAGGCCGGGATGCAACCGAATCTGATTCTCAGACCCGAGGTAATTGCAAACTAAGAGTTGAATTTCTAACTTCCTTGCATACCATTGATATATAATATTCATTCGTGACGCACAACAAGTTTTGATAATCGTGAAGTCCAAGTCAATGATTAGTCAAAGACTATTAGTTGTTGAGACGAAGTGATATTTAGTTAACTTATAAGAGTGGCTAGGATCCTGAAGCATAAGAATCAGAGTGAAGTAGCAGAAGCAGGTTGGATTATATCTAAAGAATCAGAACTATTGAGAGCTACGCAAAGTTATTGTTCAAAACCTAGTGACAGTGAGCCACGAGGATGAGAAATGGGACGGACTCAACTTTTAATTGCTGAATATTTAAGAGGCGAGTGAAGGTGAGACTAAATCCCTATATGCGAGAACTTCCGAGACAATTTTTGAAAGCATACCAAAATTACCATCTCAGAGAGAGTGAGTTTGCAATAGATTTAGTGCCGAAAGCCAGTTTAACTTCAATTGCACCATGATAGAAGACATAGTGATAATCAACAGGATTTAGGAGGCAGTTGAAGGAAGTAGCAGAAAAGAAAGCCGTTCGACCCAGTGTTTCCCTGTGGGAGGTGCTGGTTATGTTAAGTGAGGAAGAAAGACAACAGCAGGAAGCTCCACATGAGAGTGAGGGTGTGCCAACTAATCTTCACGACTTATTGATAAACCACTATTTTATGGTTTATCTTGTGCTCAATTGAGTGGTTTTTATCAAGCCTTCATAAACTTATTCATACAAAATGCATGGTTTTACAATTTCCTTCCTGATTTTGTGCTTTAATTGAAAACATGCTTCTTTGGCCTTAAATTTGCTATGTTTAAGCCTCTCTTATTACCATTTGATGCCTTGATATGTGTGTTAAGTCATTTCAGAGTTTATAGGGCAGAATGGCTTAGAGGATGGAAAGGAAGCATGCAAAAGTGGAAGAATACAAGAAACTGAAGGAACTACTAAAGCTGTCCAACCTGACTTTCTGGTACTAAATCGACCATAACTTGATCTATAAAGGTCCAAATGATGCGTCTCTAGTTGCGTTGGAAAGCTAACATCTGGGGCTTCGCAACGATATATACTTTGCCATAGCTGCCTCGAAGATAAGTGATGCGCACGCATGGATCACACGCACGCGTCACCTGGCAAAAACTCAATCCACGCGTACGCGTGACAGTGCCGCGACCTGTACGTATCAGAAATCGCTGGGAACAATTTCTAAGCTGTTTTTAACCCAGTTTTTTGCCCAGAAAACACAGATTAGAGGCTATAAATTGGGGGAATCAATCCATTCATAGAACAACAATAGATACAATTTTCAAATTCACAATTTTAGGTTTTAGATGTAGTTCTCTAGAGAGAGAGGCTCTCTCTTCTCTCTTAGGTTTTAGGATTAGGATTTCTTTTACTTTATGGTTATTTCTTCAATCCAGGTTCAATATTCCTTTACTTTATGTTCTCTTCTACTTTTATTTATTCTAATGCTTTTACTTGTTAATTACTTATGTTGCCAAATTGGCTTATAAACTCTTCATGTTAGATTTGAATATTCTATTTAATGTAAATTGAGGTATTTCAGAATTAAGATTGTTTCCTTCTATTTATGATATAAATAATTTATATTTCTCTCTTTTGGCTTTGGTTAAGTAATTGGTGACACTTGAGTTGTCAAACTCAGCGGTTGATTGAAAATTGGAGATTGCTGATTGATTTGGATCCCTCTAAAGCTAGTCTTTCCATAGGAGTTGACTAGGATTTGAGGAATCAAATTGATTAGTCCACTTGACTTTCCTTTATTTAGTAAGGGTTAACTAAGTGGGAGCAATAAATAATTCTCATCACACCTGATAAGGATAACTAGGATGGAATTTCCAGTTCTCATACCTTGCCAAGAGTTTTTCTAATTAATAATTTATTTTCTTCCAATTAATCATTCTTTCATTCAAGACTTTTTATTTTAATTACATAAATTCTCTTGTTAATTTTTATTGCTTTAATTTATAATTATTTATTTGCCCATTACCCAAACTCAACATTCCCCAGAAAACTCATAACCAAGAATAAATACACCTCTCTGCAATTCCTTGAGAAGACGACCCGAGGTTTAAATACTTCGGTTATAAATTTTATTGGGTTTTGTTACTTGTGACAACCAAACTTTTGTACGAAAGGATTCTTTGCTGGTTTAGAAACTATACTTACAACGTGATTATTTTTATGAAATTCTTTCCTAGCAAGAATCTAATCGTCACTCATCGTTCTTCTTATCTTATTCCTTACTCGCATAAAGCTTGTCTCTTTTGGAATAAGCCTGAACTTGTTCTAGTATAATTACATAATCTTTTATTCTTGGGAGCTCACTGTAAGTAGAGTTGCTCTTATTCGCCAACCGTATTCTTCAAAAGCAGGCGAGACTTCTTTGACTCTATACGCTCTATTCTTTCTACCAAAAGTCCATAGGAATCAAGAATTGTAGAGAATTCCGCCAAGAAATGTGCAACCGATGCTAAGGAGGATAGTGCACAACCCCCAAAGCATGTATCTTATGAAGAACTGGACAGAACAAATCAAGAAGTAAATTTCCTTGGTAGTGATGATCATGAACTAAGCTCTCCTAATGTTGAACTTGCATCCACAATTGAATTCTTTGAGATTGAAGAGTTTTCCCCGAGTGAATATGAAGATGATGTGGAGGTAGATTTTTCTCAGCCTCCAACTTATGACTTGAGTGATGAGGAAGACATTGAAGACTCCGATCAAGATGTGGTTGCTATTGAAGACATTTGTCAGGAATTAGAAGAATTCATAGAGGAGTACAAGGAAGTGGAGCTTGAAGAACCACTGAAAACACCTCTCCCACGGCCATTACCACCAAATACAAACTTCAAGTGGGTAAAATCCTTAGCCTTCATCTTTACTTTTCCACTTGAATATGGCTTGCTTGAAACAGATGGCCAGCTTAGCGCTCTTTGCGGCTTTAAGAGTAAGAGGGAGATGGTTAGTGGTTGGAATTGTCATGCAAGGTTCAATATGGCTGCATGCTCCAAATTGAAGTATAAGGGTTGGTATAATTCTCAATTAAATGGGTCTAGGAAATTGTTTGGATGTCTCCGTGAGAATTTTGACTGTCACTACCCAAGTGGAAAAATGATGATCAACAAGAAGACGGGTGCAAAAGCAAGGTTTGGGACCCCGAAATTCATTCTAGCAATCAACACTCTTGGGGCCTTGTCACTTGCTTTAACTTACTTGAAGGCTTTATGCAACTAGTATAGGATCCCAGAGGCTATTGGAATTGCAAACATTGGTGGAGATTCCTGGATGAGTTCAAGCACAAGCCACCATGACAAGGAGCTCACCGAATGTCCAACTTAAGGACTATAACTAAAAGTGTTAGGTGGGAGACAACCCACCATGGTGTGGTCATTCCTTTTTAGTATTAGTTTTATTTTATTCTATTTTTCTTAGTGTTCATTCATAATGTCTGCATTAGCATCTGCATTTTGCATTCTACATACTACATAAAAAAAAGGGGGATCGACGTGCAAGCGTTTACGATGCGCACGCGTCGTTTGTGTATGCACAACCAAACAGAGAGTGGTGCGAGAGACGCGCGGGAGGGGTGCGTGAAGCACAAGCCACCCCACGTGTATGCGTACCTCACGCTTACGCGTCCCCTGCAGAAAGTGCAACCCACGCGTAAGCGTCAGCGACGCGTACGCATGGGGATGAAAATCGGCATAAAAAACACCTAGACAGAGAGTTGTGCTGCCCCCACGCTGGAACTGTGCTAGAGGCACAAGGTCATCCACGCGTACACGTCCTTGACGCATGCGCGTCCTTTTGCTTCCAAGACCACCCACGCGTATGCGTGGGCGACGCTTACGCGTCACATGGTTAATGCAGTTTTTACGCGCACGCGTGCCCTGCGCGCGCGTCGCGTCCCGTTTTTAATTTCCCTCCCTTTACTTTTATATTCTCTCCTTCTTTCTTCCTCCTTTCTTACTTTCTTCTCCTTCATCCCTTTAACCTCTCAAGTCTCATCCCTCTTCACTTCCATTCTAGTTTATTTAATTTATTTGCATACTTTCATTCATTATATTTTATTTTGGTGCATATTTTTATTTTTTTTCTAAATTTATTATTTTTATATTGGTGTTAAATTTTCTTTTTCAACGGTTGTATCTTTTCTGGTATTATTTTGGTGCTTAGTGACTTGTTTTACACTGTTGGATGATATTATTTATCTGTCACTGCCAATCTTTTATGTTACCTGTATCCCTTTTGCATTGACATGAATTTATATTTTCTTGCATTACCACACTCTCTTCCCCATTGTTGCAATTCTTGCACTATTGATATGCCATTTGCTTCTACTATTTTCTCACTTGCATGTTGTAGCTACCATGTAATTGAGACCCTCATTATTTGGCATTAACACCCATATTTTCCTCTTCTTTCAGGATGGCCACCGAGAAGGGACAGGAAGAACTTCTATATGGGAAAACAGACAAGTTCCATCTGCACAATCTCTAGAGAAAAGCATCAGTTGTAGTAGCCCGTCCACCTGCACATCTCAGCATGCACCAAGGACGGTCCAATCTTTAAGTGTGGGGAGGTCGATACCGATCTCCATGGGTTAGTTATTTCCTTTTCAACAACAATGTTTAAATTTTCTTTGTTAAATGAGTTGTTATATTTGCATGTTTGTTTGATTTTTGTGCATATTTTACCACTTGGTTGAAGTAATATTTTCTTTTTCAAGAAACTTTTTATAGCATTTCACTAATTTGAATTAAAATTTTTATTGAATTTGTTTGAAGAAATATTATACTGGAACATGGTTTAGAGATCGAACACACAAAACCAATGAGATTTTGAGCATATTTGAATTGGTTGCATTTTATCAACTAATATTTTATTTTTTTGGTGTGTGTTATTCTCTCTAAAATTGTGATCTTTGTCTTGCTTAATTCTATATTTCCATGGTTTGATGTATGCATGCACTTATATGATTGAGGCCTTTGTTTTACTGAGCTTACATACCCATATGGCCTTACCCTTCATTATCCTTTGCAAACCAATTTTGAGCCTATTATACCCCTTTGTTCTTTACTTTAGCTCATTACTAACTCTAAGCGGAAAACAATAATGTCCTTAATTTGAATCCTTGGTTAGCTTAGACTAGTGAGAGTACTTACAAATTAAGTGTGGAGAAATTGGGTTTGCCAATATTTGGTTTGAGAATTGGGTGTTGTGTATTCTTGAGAAAATATGAACAAGAATGTCAAGAACATGTTTATGCATTCAATACCTTAATCATATGCATTGAAAAAGAAAAGAAAAGAAAAAAATTTATTAAGAAAAGGAAAATAGAAAAAGAAAAGAAAAAGAGTAAATAAATAAAAGGGGACAAATTGCCCCAAAGTAAATGGTGATAGCAATGCATATGTACTGTACTCGAATCAGAATGCATGAATATGTAGAAAACAGTTAATGGATAGTTAGATGTTGTATTATAATTACATGGATTGTCTAAGTTAGGTGAAAAGTTTAAGTTAATTAAGGATTCAGATTTTAGTCCACTTGACCAAATACAATCCTACCTTGACCCTAACCCCATTACAACCCTTAAAAGACCTCTTGATATGTGTATCTGTGCATTAAATTCTTTGTTGATTGGTAGAAGAAAAGTAAGTCTTAGAAAGCAAGATTAGTAGAGAATTGAGAGATCGAACCTTAAACACCTGAGCGATTAAAGTGCATACACTTCCAGTGAGGGTTCGATGCTCGATTCCTTGTTTCCGGCTTTCATGAGCTATTTTCTTCTGCAAGTTCACTTGTACTTATTGTGATTTGAATTAGTGAAATCCAGTTCATATTTGTTCTTAAAAGATTGGTATACTTTTAACCAAGTAGGTAGAAATATTTTGCATTTAGTTGCATTCATATAGATAGGTTGCATTTCATAAGTTTTACCATTCCTCTTCACACTCTTATAGTTTCTCTTGAGCTTAGCATGAGGATATGCTAATGTTTAAGTGTGGGGAGATTTGATAAACCACTATTTTATGGTTTATCTTGTGCTCAATTGAGTGGTTTTTATCAAGCCTTCATACACTTATTCATACAAAATGCATGGTTTTACAATTTTCTTCCTGATTTTGTGCTTTGATTGAAAACATGCTTCTTTAGCCTTAAATTTGCTATGTTTAAGCCTCTCTTATTACCATTCGATGCCTTGATATGTGTGTTAAGTGATTTCAGAGTTTATAGGGCAAGAATGCCATAGAGGATGGAAAGGAAGCATGCAAAAGTGGAAGGAATACAAGAAACTGAAGGAACTGCTAAAGCTGTCCAGCCTAACCTTCTGGTACTAAATCGACCATAACTTGAGCTAGAGAGGTCCAAATGATGCGGTTTCAGTTGTATTGGAAGGCTAACATCCGGGGCTTCACAACGATATATAATTTGCCATAACTTCTCTAAAGATAGGCGACACGCAGGCGTGGATCACGCGCATGCGTCACCTGGCGAAAACTCAATCCACGCGTACGCGTACGCGTGACAGTTCCACGACCTGTACGTATCAGAAATCGCTGGGAGCAATTTCTGGGCTGTTTTTGACCCATTTTTCGGCCCAGAAAACACATATTAGAGGCTATAAAGTGGGGAAATCAATCCATTCATAGAACAACAATAGATACAATTTTCAAATTCACAATTTTAGGTTTTAGATGTAGTTCTCTAGAGAGAGAGGCTCTCTCCTCTCTCTTAGGTTTTAGGATTAGGATTTCTTTTACTTTATGGTTATTTCTTCAATCTAGGTTCAATATTCCTTTACTTTATGTTCTCTTCTACTTTTATTTATTCTAATGCTTTTACTTGTTAATTACTTATGTTGCCAAATTGGCTTATAAACTCTTCATGTTAGATTTGAATATTCTATTTAATTCAAATTGAGGTATTTCAGACTTAAGATTGTTTCCTTCTATTTATGATATAAATAATTTAGATTTCTCCCTTTTGGCTTTGGTTAAGTAATTGGTGACACTTGAGTTATCAAACTCAGCGGTTGATTGAAAATTGGAGATTGCTGATTGATTTGGATCCCTCTAAAGCTAGTCTTTCCATAGGAGTTGACTAGGACTTGAGGAATCAAATTATTAGTCCACTTGACTTTTCTTTATTTAGTAAGAGTTAACTAAGTGGGAGCAATAAACAATTCTCATCACACCTGATAAGGATAACTAGGATGGGATTTCCAGTTCTCATACCTTGCCAAGAGTTTTTCTAATTAATAATTTATTTTCTTCCAATTAATCATTCTTTCATTCAAGACTTTTTATTTTAATTACATAAATTTTCTTGTTAATTTTTATTGCTTTAATTTATAATTATTTATTTGCCCATTGCCCAAACTCAACATTCCCGAGAAAACTCATAACCAAGAATAAATACACCTTCCTGCAATTCCTTGAGAAGACGACCCGAGGTTTAAATACTTTGGTTATAAATTTTATTGGGTTTTGTTACTTGTGACAACCAAACTTTTGTACGAAAGGATTCTTTGCTGGTTTAGAAACTATACTTACAACGTGATTATTTTTATGAAATTCTTTACTAGCAAGAATCTAATCGTCACTCATCGTTCTTCTTATCTTATTCCTTACTCGCATAAAGCTTGTCTCTTTTGGAATAAGCCTGAACTTGTTCTAGTATAATTACATAATCCTTTATTCTTGGGAGCTCACTGTAAGTAGAGTTGCTCTTATTCGCCAACCGTATTCTTCAAAAGCAGGTGAGACTTCTTTGACTCTATACGCTCTATTCTTTCTACCAAAAGTCCTTAATTCGAACTCTTCTCTTGGGATGCACCTAGGTTCCTCTTCTTGTGCATTTCATTATTTCGGTATAATTCTGTTTGACCATATACAAGATTTTCTTTCTGATTTTTCATGAACACCGTTCATATTGTTCATTCATCTTTCGAGCTTAATGTCTTTCTAAAAATCAACTCGAGCCTATATTAGTATCGCGTATGAATCCTAGCTGTGACCATCGAGACGTTGATCCCTTAGAGCAAGACTTTTGAACGCGGAAGATGAAGCATGTAAGTGCACGGCTTTAAGAGGAGTTTTGGAGTTATGAATTCTTGCCGACCGTAATGCCTATGAGTAAGTTAATGCGCTAGAATGCACTGTTTGTATGGATGCCTGAATGCGAAGAGAGTTTTTTTGAATCTTCAGAGAGGGATTAACCTTAGTGCCAGTAGTCGCGATACCCGAACTTAATTAACTACTCGAAATTATTGTGATGCATTATCAAAGGAGATTAAGATATGCGCGAATACAACATCGTAAAGTAGTGACAGACACCTGAGCAAGGAAGTCCCTGAGTATTGCTTAGATGACCAAAGAAAAAGAACTGTTAAGTAAGTTAAGGTCTTAAGTTGAGAAAGTGGATGCAGGTGTCAAATTGAATCAATTACAAATTACAAGAGATCATAAGGTCGAGAACTTAGGAAGCGCAATAATGGTGATAAGGAACTACTAAGGATAATGGAGCTTGTTGAATTAAGAAGATACCAAGAGAAAATTTTGCGTCGAAATCGAAAGTTGAGATGAGAAACTATTGTCCGAAACTCACAAGAGAGGATTTTTGAATTTACCTTGAAATTACTAAAATGTACCACGAATCCAAGAAGATATTTTCGAGCGGCAAGAAATGAAGAACAAAGTGACAATGCCTGAGAGGGCGTGCTTGACGCATGAGGAAGAAAAGAGTGACCACCGGAAGCCATTCGGAATGCTGCAACCATTGAAGATTCTACGCTAAAAGTGAGGAAGAGTAGCCATCGATTTCGTAATAGATTGCCGAGGTCTAAGACAAAAGGTGATGCTGTTAGGTAATCATTGATCAAGTGACCAAGTCCATTTCATCAATCAGAGCAAACTACTTATTGGGGATATCAACGAGACTATACATCAGGGAGAAAGTGAGACTTCACAGTACACTAAACGCCTCTGAATTAATCGAAAACTGAAATATCGAACGTCTTAGTTCCTGAATTTGATACCCAAGACAACAGAGAAAGACTACAGAAAATCGAGTTAAGATTCTTACTACAAAGGCCGACAATAGAGTTATATAAACCAAGGAAGTCCTGTATTCGAGAAGGTTACTTTAACAAGCTGGACTCAATGAGTGAGTCAAGACTAAGGGATTGAAACCAAAGATTTTTAGGACTTGAATTAATGGCAAGAATGGACTATTTCGAATTCTAAAGAGAATTGGATCGGTGGCTTATAGGATCGCTTTACCACCGCATCTTTCGAACCTGCACGAAGTGTTTCACGTGTCGCAGCTTCGTAAATATACTCCGGATGCAAGTCATGTCCCGGAACCGGAATCATCTCAAGTGAGGGAAGATCTAACACTACCGGTAACTCCGGTTAGGATTGATGACACCAGCATCAAACGTCGACGTAGAAAAGAAGTATCATTGGTGAAAGTAGCTTCGAGTCGGGTTAGTGTGGAAGAGCATACTTGGGAGCTCGAATACGATATACGGAAGGACTACCCACACCTCTTTTCAGGTAACTGAATCTGAATTTTGAGGATAAAATTCTTAATTTAGTGGGTAGGATGTAAATCCCATTAAATTAGTAAATAATTAGTCAATAAATTAAATTTTAATAGAGGAAATTAAAAATATAAATATTATATTAAATTATGATAGAGCTCATTAAAACAAAAAATTTGACACTAACTTCAAAGAATTTAGCCCAAGATTGGGCCGAACGAACCGAACCGGACCCAATATGAGTCCAAGGCCCAATCCAAGTCTCATAACACTTAAGAGAACTCAGTTCTCTTCCCTTCCCATCAGCACAACACGCTAGGAAACAACATTGGGGTGGAGGAGCAAAGAGCAAACCCTTGTCTTCCATTAAATCCACCACAACTTCTCGCTCCGATCTCCGATCGCCGCACCGTTTGCGGCCACGCGTCCACCATGTCGAGCTCTACGAATCCATCAGAACAATTTTATGGGTAAGCCACTCTATCCTTCTCATCCTCCCTTTTCCCCAATTTCTCAAAATTATGTAAGTGGTGTTGAGTTTCTGCCTCTTTGATGTACTAAGATCCGATTAGCTTGAGGAAGACATTCACTCTTGCTTATACGATGCTTGGGTAAGGTGAGGATACTAGAACTCTAGATAATCTCTTGAATTGGTGTTTTGGGTATTGAATTTGGGTATGTATGTGTGATATATGTAAAATTAGGTGTATATATGTATATGTTGGAGCTTAAATTGTGAGCCTTGGAGCTTGGTGGAGGTTGGGTGCTTGTGCTTTGGTGATTTTGGGCTTGAGGGGCTGTGTTGGTTTTGGTGATTTTTGCCTTGGACAATATGCAAAAATCAGCCAATGTATGGTTTAGGTTTCTCGTATTTAATATATAATGTCCTGTGAAAACTTAGGCTGGAGAACCGTAGGATAAGTTAGAATGATTATGCATTTTGGGTGCTTAGTATTTATGATACAGATTGATGATCTAAATTAACCATGTGTGGGTGTTTATGGTTATGGTGGGAATATAATGCTCCTTTGATGTTTGGGTATTGTTAGCAAGTTGATAATATATATATATATATATATATATGGTAGAATGTTGATGATTGTGTTGATGGAAGTAAGAAGCATAGGGTGTGAATTGGGTAACAATTGAGGTATGATGTATTGTAGTATAATGAGTGGATAGTAGTGTCATCTTGATATGTTATGACATGTTTTTGTGCTAATCATAGGTGTAGGAAATGAAAATTGAGGTTTGGATCTTTTGTGTAAAATTAGTTTTGGGCTGAACTTCGGCGAGCCATAACTTGACTTCCGGATCCTCGATTGATTTCAAACTTGTTTTGTATGAAAATTGGATCCGTCAAGTTTACGCCGTTCGAAGAACAAAAGAAAAAGGATTCAAAACAAAAAAGTTATACGCGTCGGAAGTTTAGGGCCCAAAATGGAATTCTGCAGCTTTTTCAGACTTAGCAAAATTTTTGGAAAAACGTACACCTACGCATACGCGTGACCCACGCGTACGCGTGACCTGAGATTTGCGTACATGTCCAGCTGCTCGCAACGCGACCAACCCTTTCGGGTTGGGATTCACTCGTACGCGAGCAAGGATTTTTCATGCCCACGCGTACGCATGACCCCTGTTTTAGCAAATTTGGGTTTTTAAATTTTAAACCTAATTTCAAACTTCTAAACCTCTATTTTCGTTCTTTTAGTCATAAATCATAGTAGTAAGCCTTGTGATTAGATGAAGTTAGGAAATGGAGATAACTTGGGGGTGAAGTAAAGCTGAAAAAGTGATGAACTAAGTTTGGAAATATGTAAACTTGGAGTGCAATTGGTGCTATGACTTTGATGGTATGAATATGAAATTTTTATAAATGATTATGAATATAATTTAGCTTATGCATTCAATGTTATCTGAGATACGAGTTTCCTTGGGTAAAATACCGTGGCTTGCCACCACGTGTACCAGGTCGAAACTCGATACTCTGTTGACCGTACGTCGTAAGGGTGACCGGACACGTATAAATTCCCGGGAATGGTAACCCCCATTGAGTAAAGTTATATATGAATGTATGAATTATGAATGAAATGAGAAAAAGCTATGCATAGACTCATGGGTATGCACGACGGAGGACAGTCCAAGGGTTTCGGACTTGTCGAGTTGGCTTGATAACTGATAGATGAGCATCATCAGCCATAGGACAGGCATACATCATGTGCATATTGTCTGATTTGTTTGCTTGTGAACTATATGGGATTGCCTATGTGATTATAAACTGCTATCTGTTATAATTGTTATCTGTATTATTCGTGAACTACTTGTGTTTGTCTTGTTTTACTTGTTTGTCTGTGCAACTTTTAGGAGATGGGGGAACGGCGGAGAGGTGGAGGAAGTTAGTGTATAGGTTAGGTTTAGTTAAGTTTGAGAACCTTTAGATGACTACCCCCTTAAGGTTTCTGTTTTTAGTACCTTAAGTTTTATATCTAAGTGACAGCATCCTAGGATTTCCTTTGGCATTCCCAAGACCTTATATCTTATGTATGTAACACCTTTATTATACTGAGAACCTCTGGTTCTCACCCCCATACTGTATTGTTGTTTTTCATATGCAGGTCGAGAGACTCCTCGATAGGCGTCTGGACTTCTGAAGTGGAGTGGTTTCTGGGTTTCATTTTGATATATGGTCATGTGTATATGTACTTAGCTTCCTCTCCGAATGACTTATTTATTTTGATCCTCTTAGAGGTTTATGAATAGCTAGGATTTTGGCTATGTATTCTGGGTTTTGGGATATATATATATATGTGTGTGTGTGTGTGTGTGTGTGTGTGTGTGTGTGTGTGTGTGTGTGTGTGTGTGTGTGTGTGTGTGTGTGTGTGTGTGTGTAAATATTCTCCGGCCAGTCTTAGCTTCGCAGGCTGAGTCAGAAGCTTGTTATTTTGTATTTTTGGCCCTCTATTCCCACTTTTTGTTTATTTATACCTTTGATCTTTAGTTTCTTCGCACGCAAGTAATCTCGTTTTCTGAGCGTTGCGTTTTTATTTTGCGATTTTTCTTTTACCTATTTTTTAAGACTCCTTGTATATTATATCCTTTCTACTATTAAATATATATATCTTATTTTAGAGGTCGTAATACCATACCACCTCTGCTTTACGGCTTAAGCGTAAGGCTCTGTGTGGTAGGGTGTTACACACATGCTGATTATTGAAAAATTTTCCTCCCCTTTCCTCTCTTTACATCATTTTATTTAAATTTATTCTAACTTTGTACACAAATGAGATTTTTAAGGAAAGATCCTTTGAAGCGTGTGTGATCGATATTCAATTCCTGGCTAAAGGAATGATATTTTTGGATGAAATTTCTTGATCTAAAATTAGAGAAGTTGAAGATTTTCATTATAGGGCATCTCATTCGTGATGATTATATGCTCTAATGATAATTCTAGACATCTTAGTGCCTTCAAGGTTTATTGTACTACTAGTGCAGTAGCCTAAGTTCTTAGCTTAGTGTGCCTCATGTTATTATATGTTTGTTTCTTGATTTGTTTGGTTTAAGCTTTGTTTTAACTTGTCTGCGGTTTGCTCTCACTTTCTTCGCTGGGATCTAAGTGAGTTCTAATCAGAGGAGGAGAAATGTTAGAGAGAGATGAGGATAGTTATAACCCTATTGAATATGAGTAATTTTGTAAAGAGTAAATAATGTGTATAATTGTAAATTTACTCTTTTTTAACGTTTTTTGTAATGTTTGCTGTCAAGAGGGACCTAATTTTAAGAACAAAATATTGATTTAGGGACAACTAAAAGAAAAAAAGTATAGGGACCTAATTAATATTTTGACAAAACTATAAGAATCAACAGAAAAATTAAACCTTTTGTTAATTATAGAATACTTAGACATTTATAATTTTTATTTTTTATTTATTCATCACCTATAAATAGTTAGATACTTTGTATCATATTTCATAGAATTACAATACACAAAAATTAACTTTTTAGTCTCTTCTACTATGTTTCTTAATATGGCATTAACAGTTAAGTCTTTTTTCTAATGAAACAAATATCTTCTCCATATATTTAACTGTTCTCGAAATGTTTTTCCTCATTTTTGTTACCTTTCTGATGTCATTTTTTATCATCGATCAAATTATCAGCTTAGTCTTGCCATTCCAAGCCCAAAGGCCTCTACTCGCCCTCCAGAAGCTGCTAGACGTGTCACCAAAAACTCTCTGCTCGCCTCCAATTGTTCTATCTTTAAATGCGTCCAAAGTCCTTCAATCAACTCCACGATCAACTTTTATGATCGTGCAACCCATTTCTTGACCCACTTTTGGACTTGAACCACTTGTTGACCTGTTGCGTGTTAACTCACGAAGATTGACAACTTTATAAATAGTTCTAAGTCACCTGTAACATGATTCTCTCAGCCATTCCTATTATGTCATGCGTCATTGAATATGATGATGTATTAGTCCTACATAGTTATTCACTTGGCACTCTATAGAACTTTTTCTAAGATTTTTTGTTGAAATCTTTTCGATTTGGTCTTCTGTGGAATCTTCACGTGATGCTTTGATGTTGTTATTTTTTCTTTTTATGGCATATTTATCTACTCTCATAGAGAAAGATATTTTTTGGCTAATCCCAATCATTCTTAATGGCTCCAACTAAAACTATTTAGTTGAAGTCATACGAGATTTTTTCAAATGACGTAAATCATGGTGCTATAGGACAGGTGATTTTTCTTGTTCTCTCAATTCTACTATGACTGAGAGTGGTAAATCCAAAGAGGATGTATGTTGACAAAGATTTTACTAAAAAATCAAAAGAATGTGATGGTAAAGATCACCAAATTATCACTTAGTTTTACAATATTTTCACTGCAACCAAATTAACATCATTAAACTAAGTATCACCCTGGTCCCAACTTTAAGTTTGTGCCTATAAATGATGCTACTACCAGTCACTCTACCTCTTCGACTTCTGTCAGTCTATCCCTTGTCTTTCTAACAACAATGACTCCTTTAAACAACTCTTATCTTTTTTGGTAATTCTTCTTATACTTTATCCACTCTTCTAGATAATTCTAAATGATATTTTAATTCAGGTTATTTTAATCACATGTCACCTATGTGTCATATTTTTTTCTTTTTTGTCTGTCATTATCACAATACCTCCAATCCACTCTGCTAATGAGTCTCTTAGGCATGTCAAACATAAAAGCTTCCTTTTAAAATCTCATGTCTAAAGTGAAGATTGTTTAGTTAGCGCTCATTTGAGTTTCAGAAAAATGTTAAAATGTGTTAAAATTAGGGATGGCAAAGGGTTAAACTCATCGGGCCGGTTTGCGTAGCTTGCCAAAAAAGACAGGGTAGGATAGAATTTTGAGACTGCCATAATAAAAAAGGTCCGCCTAACCTGCATCGTCTAATCCATTTCGAGGAGGTGGGACGGGCTTGCCCGCCTGGAGAGCTTTTGGCTTTAAGACGATAATTGAATTTAGAATGTTACTATTGTGCTTGTATTTGGAATATTTGTTTGTTTTACTTTAAGTTATAATTTGGACTATGTTTGATTTATTAGAGACTTGGATAATGTTTAATTATATATTTTGAAAATGTTTATTTTGTTTTGGATAATATTAATTTTATTATTTTGTTTTAAAAAATTTAGTTGATGATTATGTTTATTAGATATTTAAAATTATAAAAATTTTAGTGTTTATGAATTTAAAAATTATACTTTTTTTATGTCTTTAGAAATTATAACTTTATTGAAATATTTGTGAATTATATATATTTTAATATTTCATGGTTTAATAATTTTTTCAAAAAAAAAAAGAATATCTACCGTTAGGCAAGGCGGGATAAAAATTTAAGACCGTATCAATAGGCGAGATGGGCCGAACTATCCCACCAAATGACGGGCTTTTGGAGGAGTAGAGCACGCATATCCGTTTGTCACGCTTAATTAAAAAATTTTGTATATTAATTAAGTCTATATTAAATTGATACTCTTGTTAATAATAGAATATTAAACCTTTAATATTTTGGTTTTCTTTTTATTTGTTCATCATCTACAAATAAATTAGATCTGGTATCATATTTTACAGTATTGTAATAAAAAAACACCATTTTCGAGCTTCCTCTCTTATGTTTCAAACACGAAAAATGAGAATAGAATTGAATGTGTGATCTATAAATGGGATACCACCACATACATAATTAATTAATAAGCAAACCATAGGTACCACACTACCATGTGAGATTAATGCAATCTCATTATCACTATAGCATAATTTTTACGAGACATTGTCATTGATTCAGCAAAGCCATTCTTATCACTTACCATGCAACCACATCCATATTACTAACATCTATG
>NC_029791.2:17299457-17305629 GCF_000816755.2 Arachis ipaensis | reverse complement strand
CTGAAGTAGGCACATAAAATAGCTTTTAGTCTCCACTCTCATCATAAATTTGATGTTTTGTCATCCTTTATCTCTCATTAAAAAAAAAAAAAGAGGTGCTCGCATGAACTAGCTAACAGAGTCATAACATACCTTTGAGCTTTTATAGGACATTAATTACTAAGATAATGACTACTCTCACATTAACAATAGAAATTGAGCTAGCTCGAATTAAATTTTTTAATAATATTGAAAAAATAATAAAAAATCAATTTAAATAGTCTAAATTATCTNTCCAAATCAAACACAAATAACTTTAAATATTATTTCCGTACTATTATTATTTAATTTATATTTATATGGAATAAGAACTACTAATATTATCAATGGTTTCAAAATATTAAATTTTGTTGTGATTATTTCTTCCTATATTTAAGTGCTGCATGAAGGGGATCAATATGTTGAGTCCAAAGAAATATCACCATTTGTTTTTATAAGAAAATATCATATAGCACCACGCCCCCACTATGGACCAACTAAAACCAAACTCTGCAAACTCTTCCCCTCTCACCCCTTTAACATTCTTGGACAGAGCGGGTATAACTTACGGCGATTCCACGTCCGTAATTTACGGTCGCAAATCCTACACATGGACGCAGACCAACCGCCGATGTCTCCAGCTGGCATCATCCCTCTCATCCATCGGCATCGGGAGAGGACACGTGGTCTCCGTCCTCTCCTCCAACAACCTCGCCACCTACGAGCTCCACTTCGCCGTTCCAATGTCCGGCGCCACCCTCAACAACCTTAACCTCCGTCTCGACCACCGCACCCTGTCCCTACTCCTGCGCCACAGCGAATCAAAGCTCCTCTTCGTTCATACACTCTCCCAATCCCTCATCCACAAAGCACTCTCTTTGTTCCCTCCAAACACTCCACTCCCGAAGCTCGTTCTTATCACGGACGATACGGTCGCGTCGCATCAAATGAAAACCCCTCTAACAAACCATGTAACTGTAACTGAAACTGAAAGTGAGGCCAAAACTGTAACTACGCTCGATTTCATAGACACCTACGAGGGGCTTATTGCGAAGGGAGATCCAACGTTTAAATGGGCCAGGCCCAACTCCGAGTGGGACCCAATAACACTGAACTACACATCAGGAACGACGTCGTCTCCGAAAGGCGTTGTGCACTGTCACAGAGGAACGTTCATTATGGCGCTGGATACGTTAGTCGATTGGTGTGTTCCAAAGAATGCAGTGTATCTCTGGACGCTACCAATGTTCCACTCTAACGGTTGGAGCTTCCCGTGGGGTATCGCCGCCGTGGGAGGAACCAACGTTTGCTCGCGTAAGATTGACGCGCCGACGATCTATCGTTTGATCGAGTTGCATGGCGTTACGCACATGTGTGCTGCGCCTGTGGTTCTCAACATGTTGACGAGCTTTGGGAGAACTGAACCGTTGAGGAAACAGGTTCATGTGCTCACCGGTGGTTCTCCCCCGCCGGCGGGGATACTGAAGAGGGCGGAGAGAATGGGGTTTGTGGTGAGCCATGGGTACGGGATGACGGAGACGTGCGGGGTGGTATTGTCGTGTGCGTGGAAGAGGGAATGGGATTTGTTTTCGGCGGCAGAGAGAGCGAGGATGAAGGCAAGGCAAGGAGTGAGGACGGCGGCGGCAACGGCGGAGGTGGACGTTGTGGATCTCAAGTGGGGAGTTAGTGTCAAGCGCGACGGGTTGACGCAGGGCGAGATCGTGGTCAGAGGAGCTTGTGTAATGTTAGGTGAGTTTGTAAATTTTATCATGATTATTAGTATGCGTTTCTATCTTGAGATTGAAACTTTTTTGTCTTCATGCATGCATGGATATTCAACACAATTAGTTTTTCCAAACAAGATTTATTTCAGCCGAAGAAAAAAAAAAAAAACCGAAAATATTTAGTAATAAAAAGAGAGTTTAATTTTGATACCATGTATAACGATAATCGGGTAATTATATTTGCTATTTTGAATAATTATTTGTGTGATCAATATAAAAATAGTTATTTTTATTAATTTAATATTATGTAAAATATACGTATAAAATTATTTTACATTGACTGTATATTAAAATTAGAGAAAGTCTAGGGAGCCAGTAACTTTTGTGTTTTGTGGCCAGCACTTAACCATCAAAAGAAAAGTGAGTGATCTCCCATCATTGGATGTAATCTCATACCATTAAAAATGCTATTGATGGTAATTGTATGTATATTTTTTATTTTTTTAATTGAATTTTGAATATATTTTTTAAGGTAGCGTTTGGTAGAGAGACAGAGACTAAAAGACTGAGACTGAGAGACTGAGACTAAGAGACAGACTGAAATAAATTTTAGTATTCTGTTTGGTGCAAAATGAGAGACAGAAATTAAAACAAGAATAAAACTCTAATTTAATTTGCACAAAAGATAAAATTGGAATTAATTAATTGAAATGAGGGTATTTTAGGTATAAAATGTTATTAAAATTTCAGTCTCCGTCTCTAAAAATTTCAGTCCCCTGTGTCCCTACTTTTTGGAGGTACTGAAATACTGAAATTTTAAGACAGAGACAGAAATTTTAGTACCAATCTCTGAACCAATCTCTGTGTCCCTCAAAACAAACGCTAACTAAGAGTTTTGACACGGAGTTCTCAAACATTTTCTCTGTATTTTTATCACATTACATTAATATGCAACATTAAACAGTTGCGCCATATATATTAGTCTATAATTACAACATTTTTCGCTTCAACAAATAAATAGTACGGTAATACTACTATACTAGCTAGTTAATACCAAAAAATAATTAAAATTTATTTTATTTAATTTTTATTAATTATGGTTAGAATTAATGAATATTAAATAAAATAAATTTTTATTAATTTTAATTTGTTTTTTTGTTACTATAATTTTTTTTTATCAAACATTTTCGTAAATATAACGCATGTTTCCATTCAATTTATTTATATCTATGAATATAATGCTGGTATAGGTTACTTCAAAGACCAGGAAGCCACATCAAAGTGCATAAAGAACGGATGGTTACACACTGGGGACGTTGCGGTGGTTCACGAGGATGGATACATAGAGATTAAGGATAGGTTAAAGGATGTGATTATAAGTGGTGGCGAGAATTTGAGCAGCGTGGAGGTGGAAGCTATGCTTTACACACACCCGGCTGTGAGCGATGTTGCCGTGGTGGCCAGGCCAGACGAGTTCTGGGGTGAGACGCCGTGTGCTTTCGTGAAGCTGAAAGGACGGTTGGAGAGGCGTCCGTCGGAGGAGGAGATGGTGGAGTTCTGTAGGGAGAGGTTGCCGCACTTCATGGTGCCTAAAACGGTCGTTTTCAGGGATGAACTGCCGAGAACTTCCACCGGGAAGGTTCAAAAGTATGTGCTGAGAATGGTTGCTCGGGCTATGGGGTCGCTACCATTGCCATCGCCATCGCCGCCTCCACCGCCAATTATAACGCCGAGTAGTCGTATGTGATTGGTAATAAATAGTTTTGGATGTGTATGACCATGGTTTATTCGGTGTAAGGAAAAATATTGTCGCTTATATGGTGAATATGTTTGGATTATATATTTTGGAGGAGTTGGTGGTTATGAGTAAGAGTTTGATTGAAGATTGACCGTAGCATTGCATGGTTTATGGAAATTTGTTTATGCTTATTAATCCATTTGATCTTAAGCAAAAGTACATGGCATTTATCAATAGTCTTGATCCTTGGGAGAAATTTGGAGAAACAAGAGGCCTTAAGTTGATTGCAGAGAGAAAAGATTAAGCAAATCACCGTTTGCATGCCGTGAGCCTGTGAGAGGTCCAAAACCATCTCAAATTATGGCTGAAAAAAATATTCCAAATTCATTNNNNCTCAACACACACCAATTCACACACCCACCTCTACTATTACTCTATTAGCATAGTTTTATATTCTTCTATGAAGATTTGAACCCGATGCAACTCTAACGAAGACAAACAAAAAAATGAAATACATAACAGGCTTGGCTTTTTTACCCTTTATTTTTTTCATTTATCTTAAGTATGTCTTCAATTTTAGACTTAAATAAATTCAAACTACAAGCCCAATAGAAATGGGAAATAAAAATCAACACAAACCTTAAAATAAAATCCCAAAATGCAAACATTTGATTTGTTTTTCTTTCGGAAAATGATCCATCTTATTTAACCCATTCGGTTTATGTTAATTATGCTAGATTGATATTTAAGCACTTGAAAAGACTTCTTTTTTTTTTTTTTTAAGAAAGAACTCAACACAAGAAATGGAGCAAGGACAGAATAAAAACACAAACCAAAGGAACAAACCTAACTAACTAATCTAACCATAAAGCCCTCTGTCATCTCCGGCATTGCCATCAACAACTAAATGGGTCAGCACCTAACCACTCAGTGTAACTCTGAACAGCTAAGCTTATAACCTCCTGTGCTCCTTTTTCTTTATTCTGAAAAATTCTCCGGTTACGTTCCAACCAAATGTTCCACATAATGGCACAAAAGCATACCATCCATCTCTTGCGCTCCTCCTTGTTGCTTGAGAACTCAGTCCAGCTCTGGAAATGCTCCTTTACTGTACCCGGGTATATCCAATGCAAACCAACATGAGATATCCAAGCACCCCAAACTTGCCAAGAAAAATTACAGCCAAGAAACAAGTGGTGAACATTCTCATCACCCATTTTACACAAGACACAGAGAGAATCTTCTTGGTTAATAGCCCCGAATCGACACAGTCTCTCCTTCGTATTGACCCTGCCAGTCAAACCAAACCAAACAAATAACTCCACTCTAGGGGGGACAAGCCCTTTCCAGATAGACCTAGTAAAGCTGTAACTTGATATATCCTCTGGAGCCATATCTACCTGCAACACCTGCACAAATGAGTTAGTAGAAAATACACCTTGCCTATCATATTTCCACACAACTCTATCCTCTCTCCCAAGTGCAAGTTTGACTACTCTCAAAGTGTTGTGAAGCTGGTTCACTAAATCCAACTTCCATTGGAATAGTTCTCACCTCCATTGGAAGTTCCATATCCAAGTTAACCCATCCCAAAACCCACAATCCCCAATCACTGATCCTCTTTGGTTTGAAACAGAGAAGAGCCTAGGAAACCGATCTTTTAAAGACCCTCCAATAATCCAAACATCCTTCCAAAACCGAGTGCGCCTCCCATCCCCCACCTCCATAGCCAAACCAGTAATCATCTTCTGCCTAACCTCTTGATTTTTGAACTGTAGTTGACAAATGTCCTTCCACGGACCCCCCGAATAGGTAAGCTCTGCGAGGATAGAAGGTCGTTTGGATTCAAGTTATTACACGAGTAAACCACCTTCTTCCACAAAGGACACTCTTCCTTAGAGAACTGCCACCACCACTTAAACAGAAGGGCTGTGTTGCATACTACAGCGTCTCCAACTCCCAATCCACCTAACCTTTTAGGAGCTTGTATCACTTCCCACTTCACCAAGGCCATTCCAGGCCTTCCATCCTCCTTACTTCATAAAAATCTTCTTTGTAAAGAAATCAGTTTCTCTGCAATTGCCTTTGGCATCTTATATAGGCTCAAACAATAAATCGAAAGGCTATTCAACACAGATTTAATAAGTACCAACTTACCGGCTTTATTGAGTACCTTGGCTTTCCAAAGGCTGAGCTTCTCCTCTACTTTGTCTATTAATGGCTTCCACGTCTTAACCAATCTTGGGTTTGCGCCTAATGAAATGCCCAGATATTTAATTGGAAGGGAGTCTTGCTTGCATCCTAGCACATTACACATACGTCGTACCCACTACTCGTCACAATTGATTGGAATCAAGCTCGACTTCTCAAAATTAACCCTTAGGCCTGACATCAACTCAAAAAAAGACTTGCCGCTGAAATGTTAGTTCAGATGGTAATTGATGTACCTCTTAATACGTTATATCTGTATTCAAACTCAATAATAAATAATAAATAAATATATTTCAATGGTTGAATAATAGCAGAGAGTATAATTTAAAAGCATCAGTTGAATCCACGCAATAATCATTTTGAAATTATTTTTACAAAAGTTATGTGAGACCATAAATAGTTAATGTGAGATAGAGACCAAAGTCACCCAATCCTCTTAATTCGTATAGATTTCGTTTAAGTGCTAAGATGTTTGTTAACC
>NC_029791.2:17297806-17299409 GCF_000816755.2 Arachis ipaensis | reverse complement strand
GTATATAGTTATATTCATATAAAATTGATAGTTAAAAATTGTTAGATGATGATTTAATTAAATTTGTTAAATTATCTAAAAATTTTTAAATATCAATTTCATATAAAGATAATAGCATGCAAATTTTTATTTTTTTTAAATTATATTAATATCCAAAAATTAAACACAACTAAAAAATCTGTTATATCAAAAATAATATTTTCGATAAGATATCATTAAACTTTTTGACAGGTTAGAGTTCAAAAAGTTTAAACTTCGATCATTGTCAAGTGTAAAAAATATTTCATTGTCGATCAATTTCCAAGTACATATTAAAATCACTTTGGAAGCGGTTATGTACTCAGAGTTCCAAGTGCAAATTGGATGAATCTCTTTAGAAGCGGTTAAGTACTCAATTACATACTCTATTAAAGTTGTTACTCGATAAAATTTGGGTCGAAGTCATTTTGTGTAGACGTCCACAAAAAAAGATTCGAATAAAAATAGAGGTGTGCCAATGTCATTTGGGGTCGAGGTCGATGAGGAAGATTCAACCAGACAAATGTGAAGCGTCAAAAAGTTTGAATATTTTGGTATCAATGCGTCAAATCAATAAGCAAACTGTGGCATATTAAAAGGATATGGTCGAAGAGGAGGTTTATGTCACAAAAAGTGTAGTGTCTTTGGCGGAAACGGTTATTGACGAGATAATTGTATATGACGACGTGTTAAGAAAGGATTATTGGTTAAAAGTGTTTATAAATAGAAAAGTAATCGAAGAACAAGAAGTTGGAATTCTTCCTCAGAAAAAACTCACGCACACTCATTTTCAGAGACTTTCTGAGACTGTCACGAGTTCTTTTTTTATAGGATTTCTTCCATATCTTTTATACTTTTTCCTTTACAATTCTTATAATTTTCATTTATGCAAAAATTTAAGTTTACTCAATTTTATATTCAAAGTTTATTTTTTATTTTTTTTATTTTACTTTGCAACAAAGTTTATATTTCAATCTAAATTTATTTACTTTTGAAGTATTTTAATTTGTTAGTCAATTTCATTTAAAGAAAAATATAAAAAAAAAACTTTGCTTCTTTATCGTAACAAAAAAATGAAAGACTTTGATATGTGATAAAATTGGTATCTATAAAAGAGGAGTAGGTTTCACTCCCAGACAGGGACGGATCTAAGTGCAGTGGTGTGGGGACAAGCGCCCCACTATAATTTGGAATTTTTTTGAGTAGTATATGATAATAATATTTATTTGCCCCCATTAGATTATTAAATTTGACCCCACAATAATTTTTTACTCAACTTTTGGTACTTAATCGTCAATTTAAAAATTTTATATTAGATATTCGTTAGAATGATCAATTCTCAGATTTAAACGAAATTAGTATAGTATTATTTTTTAAAAATCAACTCAAAAGAATATTATTTATCTTCTTTTCAAATTAGCTTTAATTTTTGCGTAGCAACTATATTAATTGAAAGAACTTTTTTAACTATGAATATCAATAAGGGTCGGCTTCTAATTGTATTGGGAAGTGAATTTTTAAATAATTGTTTAGTAATATATATGGAAAGAGAGAAATTTTGATGGTAGTGTTAAGAGAAAAATTA
>NC_029791.2:17297224-17297560 GCF_000816755.2 Arachis ipaensis | reverse complement strand
ATATAATCATAACAATAATCATGCTATATGTACATAAAAAATAATTATCTGTATAAAATATATATTAAAATATAAAATACACCTTGAAAATAAGTTAAATAATACATATATTTATACATAGATATATAGTGGTTAATAGATAATTTAATATTTAATTTTTTTATATACACATATTATTTTTATTATAAAAATTATTATCATGTTATATAAATTTTGCCCCCAATACCAAAATTTTTTGGATCCGTCACTGCTCTCAGATATTAGATATCAAACCAATTCAAATTCTTTTTTGATTTAAATCTGCGAAAAATTTGCATAACAAAGCCCTACAAGTAT
>NC_029791.2:17278934-17296977 GCF_000816755.2 Arachis ipaensis | reverse complement strand
TATATATAATAATACAAAATAAAATATATAATATAAATATATAAAAACTAATAAATATTATTAAATATAAAAAATATATAAACAAATTGTGTGGAGACAGTGGAGTGTGAGTGTGCGCCTCACTCTCAGATGCAAAAACCCTAACACTATTCTTCTCTAGTTCTCTTCTCCATATTCCAGAAACCAATGAGAGGCTGAGGCTGAGAGCAATAGCCAATAGAGCATCGAGCTTCTTGCCTTCCTCTTCTCCAAGTCTCCAACACCTACTCAGCGGCTGTCGTCGTTCTTGCCTTCATCCTCCGTCCGAGAGCAGCTGAGCAGCGCTTCCCCGCCAACGTCCTCTGTCCGAGCGCAGAACCAAGCCTTCGTCCTCTGTCCTCTGTCCTTCGTCGCCGTGAGTTTGTCGCCGTACCCTCCGTCTGAGAGCAGCTGAGCAGAGCTTCGCCTCCGTCATCTTCCGTCCGAGCGAAGAACTTAACCGACGTCCTCCGTCCTTCGTCGCCGTGAGTCTGTCGCCTACCCTGTGAGTCCGCTGCGAATCACTTCTTTTTTTGGTAATTTTTATTTAGGGTTTGCAATGTTCCCTAATTTTAATTTGAGTTACATTTTTGTCCTAATTTTTATTTGAGCATGGATTTGTTGCTGCATGCAATTCTATTTGTATGAAAACCTGTTCAGATTAATTTGACAAAAATGGTTGAATCTTGCTTATTTCGCCACTGTATTTTTCTCTTGAATATTATTATTTTATTTATTTTTATATATAAGATTCAATTATAAGAATAAAGATTATAGGAGAGTAAACAAAGTGATGTTCCTGTTATTCATTTCATCGTTAGGCTTCGAAGAACATTGGCAACATAATGAGATTTGTGATGTGCTAATTATGCTTTTGCTTCTCCTTTCTTAGTTTATATGAGACTTCGAAAAGATCGAGCTTTTGTTTGTTTCATCATGTCATAGTCATCTTTAAGGTCTCATTTATGATTTTGTGTGGAAGATTTCTATTTTTTGGGGTACTGTATTGTTGAATGTACTAGAGTAAATTATTTATTTTAATTATAAAGATTCAATCATTTATTTTAGATTATAGTAGAGTAAATTTGATTTTAGATATATATTTTGTGGCACTAATCATGTATTAAATTGGAAAAATTAAAACAAGAGAGAAAAATAATTAAAAAATGTGTTTTGTGATTTGTCAAGTTTGCAGTTTGAAAAGATGCTGTCATTAGCTCAATGCACTGAACAAATATCTTTGGAAATGCCAATAAAATCCAAACAGGTTGTCAAGGGATTACCTTATGTAAATGTTATGTGAGTACCACCATGTAATTACAAAATTATTATTTTTGTATTATTATTTTGTTATGCTTTGTCAACCCCTTTTCTTAATGGAATGTATTGAACTTAGATTCGAAGAAATATTTGTGCCCAAGTCTAACACTCTGCATACTCGTCAAATGTTGACGTTGTTTTATAAATCATCCTAAGTGACAACCATGCATGAATTCACATGAGTATATGCTTTTAATTGAACATCTTTATTCTTTTAATCTTCATTTATGTTAATTTTTTATATAGTACCAATTAATTTGTTAATTGTTATCTCTTTTTATTTTTATGTGGTTAGGAGAATATTAGACTATTCCCTAAAATATTTAGATGGGAATATCTTATTTCTATGTTTATTTTAAAATTTTAAAAAATATTTTCGAGTAATTTTTATTTCCTAGAATCAAAATCTCACCAATTTAATTCTCATATTCTCTCTAGTTATCTTCAATTCTAATGAGGATGGAATGTGTATAACAAAGTAAAAAGACTAAAATACCCTAGCTAATTTAACTCTAACCCTCTTTATTCAAAATTTTTCCTTCTCATTTCATTAAAAAACCAAACCCTAGCAGATCCCCTCCTCTACGAAAACCAAACCCTAGCGAGTTTTTTTCCCAAATTCATGGAGGCTCCACCAACATCGGCACCACCTCACTGCCAATTTGGATTTGCATGACCATCGCGCTCCTTATTCTAGAAGGAAGATTCACTTTGATCATTCGCGTTCGTATTCATGATCACAGCTCACCTCAGTTCACTGGCACTGCATTTTCGCCGCCATCGTCGCGACTCTGTTCGAATCCTTCATGTTGTGTGGTCTTGTCTGACCTCTCTCCTCCGTCTGAGCTCGGTTGCTCGTGCATCTCTTTTTTCTGTGTCTGCTCGAGTTGTGCTTCTTGTTTGTGTCATCTCCCTCACCTCTCTCCCTTCTCGCATCTCAGCAATAACCATCAAATAGAGTTTAATTTGTCTTCTGCAACCTTGTTCATCTTTTTCAAGTACATAATCTTCTTCTTCAGGTAAAGATTTTAAAATGTTAGCATTGTATGACTTTATGCTAGAATCTGTGGTTTGACATTGTTTAGTTTTAGATTTTTATTTTTTATTTGTTATTTTTTTTCCTAAACTCTGTTTGTGCTATAATTATTGGCATGAGGGTTTGCTAGGTTTGAAAAAGTTTGGAGTAAAGTATTGTTTTTGTCCCCAACGTTTGGGGTAAGTTCTATTTATGTCCCTAACGTTTAAATCGTCCTATTTGTATCCTTAACGTTTATAAAAGTGATTCAATGTTATCCTACTATCAATTATACTAACAAATCATATTATGTTTTTCAATTATTCTTACTTGGATGTATTTATTCTCAATTAGGTCTCACTTGGATGTGTTCGATTTTAATATTATACCCACTATTTGTATTTAGATTCAATTATGTCCCTAAAAAAGTGAATTATGTAAATGTTGTAGGAATTAGTTTCAACATTTGATGAGCTATTTTTCGGAGTAGATCATTAATTCTATCCCAGACATTTGTATTCTAACTTCAAGAAGAGATTTTTAAAACTCAAACTAAAGTGCTCATGATGTGTAATTGACGGCAGGATAACATTGAATCACTTTTACAAACGTTAAGGATACAAATAGGACGATTTAAACGTTAAAGACACAAATAGGATTTACCCCAAACGTTGAGGATAAAAACGATACTTTACTCAAAAAGTTTGTCAAATAGTTGATTCATTGTTATTAATCTTATTGTTAATTGGTTTGTGATACTGAATAGAATATGTGTTTATGTTAGATGTAAATGAAGTGTTTGAGCATAAATTTTGTATAATATTGGTCTATCTATATTGCTGTTAGTTTGCAGGGTTCTTTTTTCTTTTTTTTGCATATTCAAATTTTTTAATTGTTGTGGTGCATATAGTGTTATAGCATATATTTGTACATGTTATATAATACGAAAGTAGTAAAAGAAAATTGAATATAGCATATATATTTTTACATGTTATAGTGAAGATGAAAGTGACAGTCTCTTGTTTATATCATTTCTGTCGAAAGAGATAATAGCAATGTTTAAGAAGATTCAAGTTGATAGAGATAATGATGTCCTTGATGACTTTTCTATGAAATGCAATATCATTAAAGAAGCATAACAAAAGGTTCTTTGATGATTACTAAAACACTCAAAGCCCTTTGAAAAATGAAAGCAATTCTGTTTTTATCTATCCTTTTTTAAATTGGAAAAGACTTCTTTCACTTTTTGATCAATGTATATATAAGACAAAGACTATATTGAATTGAATCAAAGGTTGAATACTGAGGTCATAAAATAGAATTGTATTTTTTTTCTACTGATTCTATTTTTAGTCACATGAAATTGATAGATACATTATTTTTTCTCCTATTAACTTCTGCGATCTCATGGTCAACCTTAATTTTTCTAATATTTTTAATGTCATGTTCTTTTTTTCATTCTTTTCTGTTATTACTAGCACAATTTTACTCCCTTGTATCATTCATATGCTACAACTTAAAATTGTTATTGTTTATAAAATTCTAGCATCTTATGTATGTATATATAAATGAAGGCAATGAAAACTGCTTTGGTTTTATATTGTTTTTGGTTCTGCATTATGAAATTATATTGAAGTCACCTAGTCAAACTCTAGAGCCTTTTTTATATGCTACTTACTGCATTTTGTCTAATGTAGTAATTTCTCTGTAAATGAGTTATTGATCTGATCATATTTTATTATTGTCATGTTCTGCAACAGATTAGAATTTAGATATAAAGTATGTTTTTTCCAAAGTGATTATTAATTATTAATCTGTAAATAAAAATTGTCTTATTTATGTTATTTTTGCTTATTAATATGTAGAGAATAGAAGAGAATTCTCAACCTAATTCAAAGCAAACTAAGCGTCAATGAACACCACACGAAGATGCAAAATTAGTTGAGTGTTTGATGGAGCTTGCAACTACTTCTTAGGAGTGTGACAATGGCGCGTTCAAATCCGGTCATGAAAAACATTTGAAAAAAATGCTTCATGAAAATATCCCTAGATGTGATCTTAAGGTACAATTTTTCTTACCTAATATTTATTTTTGAATGGTCACACAACTATACCCTGCTGTTGCAGAGATAAATTGTCTAATTCAATCCTCTTTGACAGCAGCTAAAAAAATTTAATTTTGATGGTTTGAATGTACATAATCTATAGTAGAATCTATGGCATTGTTATATGTATAACTGACCGAACTAAAGAAATGAGGCTTAATTGTTATTATGTATGTTTTGTTTTAATTTCATATCCCATTTATTTGGAAAGACAAAATTAGTGGAAAAAGATTGTCATATCTTGCTTGCTATATGTTTATTGAATTATGGTAACTTTAAATTGTTATTCTATATTTAGACTAATTCATACATTGAATCAAGGGTGAAATTGCTAAAAAGATAATATTTTGCAATAGTTGAAATAGTGGGTACGGCTAGGAGTGGATTTGGTTGGAAAGACAAAGATAAAATGGTTGTAGTGGAGCAACAAATTTTCAATTAATAAAAGAGTGTAAATTCTAAGCAATTTTTTTAATACAAGTTTATTTATCTTAGCTTTTTAATATTCATTGCTTACTTATTTTTCTTTTAATTTCAGTTCCATTCTAATGCTAATGGTCTCTACAATAAACTATTTTCATATTTTGAAGAGTTGAAAATAGCATTTGGTAGAGATAGGACTCATGGAGGCAATGCAAAAAATGTAACTCAAGCATTTGTTACAATGGAGGCTGAGCGCGAAGCAACCTTGAGTGATCGGCAAGTGAATGAAAACACCTAAGTAAATTTGGAAGAGGCTGAAATGGAATATGAAGCTGACTCTTAAGTACGTAAGCAATTGACTCTAATTCATGTACATAAATTCACTTATTGTTGATCTTGCTATTGTGTACTTTCTTGGATTTTGGAGTGATTCTCTCTCTATGTTATTATTGTTGCTCTGTTTGCTTACTTGATATATATACAGTCGATTATGTTTATGAAGGTAGCATCATCAAGATTCACATAAAAATGTAGAAGCTTGTGTATGTAGCATCATAGTAAAAGTTTGTCTCTATATTATTATATATGTTGATTCTTTTACAAAAGCTATTAAATATATATTCCCTTTTATTAAATGGATAGTATTTTATTGAATTGTTTATTATATTTTAGGAACCTCTAATTTCTGGTGTTCCTGCTACTTCTGATGCTTCTGTTGCTCCTAGTTTTTCATATATCAAAGAAAAGAATAAAAGAAAAAGAGAGAACAAAAGTGAGGAATGTAAACCCTGACTAATTAGTAAATAATTAACCGATAAATTAATTATTAATTGAGGAAATTAGAAAATTAAAGTTTATATTTTAATGAAGTAGAAATAATTAAAATACGAATTTTAAAGATTTTGGCCCAAAGTTGGGCCAACGGGTCGAACCAGTTAGACCGAACACAAGGCCCATATATAAAGACCAACATCCAGCCATCTTGATTTCATTTTTCATGCTTCAGCTGAACGAGAGGGTGAAGGACGTCAAATTGGAAAGGGAAACCCAAACCCTCATTTAACATTTTAAATCTTTGTAATTTTCAATCCGGAGCTTCGATTGATGAACCGTCTGCGGCCACGTGTTCATCTCGGAATTTTATACAAAACCCATTAAACAATTTTGTAAGAATCTAATGATTTCTCACTCGGCCACTCTTCCCTAATTTCAAAATTTAAGGTTTTGATTTTGAGAGATTATGTGGTTTTGATGTTCTAGGGTCGAATTAGCCCATGGATAATGTTGGGCTTTGTCCATTTGACTCATGGGTAACAGTAAGAAAACTCTAACCCTTGTGAATTGGTAATTTAGTGAGCTCAATGTTGATTATATTGTATGAATTAGATTGTGTATCTTGTTGAATTAGAGTTAAATTGGTGGATATTGGAAGCTTGGAATTAAATCTTGGGAGCTAAAAAATTCAATTGGTGAGGAGTTAGAGCTTTGGAGCTTGAGAAACAATGGATAATTGAGGTGTTTCGGGCTTAGGGAGAAATCGGCCAAGGTGTGATTTTGGTTTCTCGTAGTTAATGTTTAATGCCACGTGAAAACTTAGGCTAGAAGACCTTAAGATAGGAATGAACTGAATGAATTATTGATGGATTGTTTATATGATATATGATGTGTGTATAAAGGATGAATGAATTTGTATATGTTGAAGTATGACTTTAATGAGTATAAAATAATGATGATTGTTGATGTGTTAAAGGTTGATGGTGGGTTTGTAAAATTGAATTGAATGGATTGGTTCAGAGATGCGTGATTTAATATTGGAATTAGTTTGATTTTGAAATAATTTGATACTAGGAATGATTTGAATGACTAAGAGGTGTTTGGATTGGTGGTTGGGACCCTTGAAGAGTAGCAAAAGTCCAAGTTTATAGGAGATACTACCGAAAATTTTATGAAAATAGGAAGCTTCATTTGGAGTGGTTATTTAGAAAGATTTGGATTTTAAAAGATTTTATAATTTGATTTTGAATTATTGATGAACAGAATGGGAGGAATGATGATGATTGAATGAGAATGAAGAATAATGAGATTATGAATTTAAAGTATGATTTTGAATGAAATTGAATGACAGTGAGAATGGGTTTGAAAATGAATTTGAATTTGATTGAGATATATGTGACCGGGTAAGAGGCAATGGTTCGTCCCACTTGCTTCGGGTCAATGTCTGAGGTGTGATAATGATGATAATTGATTAAGAATGAATGGGTGTATGTTTGTGATACCTAGGCAGTAGTAAGGATTGTGGTTCGTCCCTCTTGCTCCGGATCAATGTTTGATATACCTGGGCAGTAGCAAGGATGTGGTTCATCCCGCTTGCTCCAGGTCAGTGATTGTGACGCTTGGGTAGTAGCAGTAGTAATGGATTATTCTGCTTGCTCCAGGTTGAGCTTTCAACTACCCGCCTGGGTAGTAGCAGCAATATTGGTTTAATTTCACTTGCTCTGAGTTAAACGGATAGTAGCAAGGGGGTTGTAGCTCAGACCCACTTGCTCCGCAATGGGTATTTCTGTCCATGGTTAGCTACTAGGACGTGTCAGGTTGACTATATAACCGACAGATGATATCATCAGCTATAGGACATGCATACATCATGTATATATGTGTGCTTTGTTTCATTGTGCATTTGATTGGGTTTGCCTATGTGATTATCATGCTTACTTGTTATATTCACTACCTACTGTAACTGTATCCTATTTGTGTTTGTCATTGTTTGTATTGCTTGTCTGTGCACCGGAATTTTATAGGATTAGAGGAAGGTGAAAATTAGGAATATAGTTAGAATTGAGATTGAATCAAGAATCCTTAGATACCCCCACCCTATTTATGATTTTCAATTTTAGTTTTAAGTTTGAATCTATCTTTAGAAGTTCTAAGAATGTCTTTGGCTTTTCTGAGACCTTTTATATTAACTATGTGGGCACCTTTACCATGCTGAGAACCTCTGGTTCTCATTCCATACATATTGTTGCTTTTCAGATGCAGGTCAGGAGATACCTCACTGAGCATTCTGGAGACTCTGTAGAAGCGAAGAACTCTGGGGACCTAGGATTGTACTTTATTTATGTTTATATATGTGTATCGATTCTTCATCTTGTATTTATGCTTGTCCCTCTTAGAGGTTGACTTGGAGAAACAGGTTGTCAGTTTTACGAGTCTAGGATATATATATATATATACTCTGGCCGGCCTTTGCTTCGCAGGTCGAGTTCGGAGCTTGATATTTGTATTTTGGAATTCTAATCTATATTTATGGTCTTTTAGCTTTCCTTTTGATCTTGCTTATCCGTCCACACTTATTTTTCGTGAGCGACGCAATTTCTATTTCGATTTTGCTTAACTTCTTTATCAAGGCTCATAGTTAAATGAATGGTCTTTAAAAAACTATGCAAAAATATTTCAAATGAATGGCTTAGATTGTATCTGTATTAAACTTGTTAGAAATATTAGTTTTGATATAAAATTAAATGTATTTACAGACCGGCCCTAACATAGTTTGATTGGACCAATTCTATAATAACCAGTCTTTTTTAAACAAATTGATGAATGATTTTTTTTTTGGGACTTTGTCACATGAGTCACACCCATAATTCATCCAAACAAAAAGTTTAGACTCAATTACTACCCACTATCCAATAACATTACTTATGCCCTTTAGTCCTTTACAACTTCATTCTCTACTTTCTCATATGCATAAATTCTTGAAAAACTAAGACAAAAAAAAAAAAATAAAAGAAAATTTTGAAAAAGCTTTAAAAATATAAAAATGTTGTAATAATAATAAATAACAGTAAAAAAATTTAATCATATTTTTTTTGAAAAATTAAATTAAAAAATTTGTATAATAATAATAAAAATATCAATGATGATGATGATAATAATAATAATAATAATAAGATCCAATCATTTTTTTTGAAAAATTAAATTAAAAAATTTGTATAATAATAATAAAAATATCAATGATGATGATGATAATAATAATAATAATAATAAAAGGGTAAAAAACACAAATAAACCATGGGAGGAAACTTGTTACATGAATAAGCCAAATGGAAAAGTGACTCACGAATCAGCCAAACCCTATTTTTATATAATTCGATCCTATTTGGTTCGAACTCCATTTGAACATAAATCGAACCTATTTGGTTCGAACTTCACAGTTATAATTCGAACCTAATTGGTTCGAATTACTCTTGATTACGTGCCTCCAATAATTCGAACCTAATTGGTTTGAATTATGAACAATTGGGCTATATAAGGAGTTCGAATCAAGCAAATTTGAACAACTTATCATTTTCCATACCCCACCAAATTCCAGACAAAACGACCCAGATTCGATCTGAGAAATAGTAGAACCGAAGACTCAGCTGATGGGGGACGATCCTGCAAGGCTGTACCGGTTGGACGGGGTTGCTCATATAGCCGGGGTTGCTCAATATAATTGGTTTATTGTGTTAGTTTATTTTTTGGTTAGCAGTATTGTATGTGGTTCTAATAATGCGGTCCGTTTAATGCGCAGCCACAGTGATGCATCAGGAGCATGCGGCGGCAACAAGGCATGCCACTCGATGAGCGTTATGTTCCCTACTTGCAGATGGCCGGGTTATACCATCTTGCTAGGCTGAACGATAGATGGTTCCGGTTAGATGAGCCCCTTGTCAGCGCCTTCATCAAGAGGTGGCGTCCTGAGACGCACACCTTCCATATGCCCTTCGGAGAGTGCACGATCATGCTTCAGGATGTGGCGTACCAGTTGGGGTTGGCAGTGGACGGGCGTTATGTTAGCGGTTGCCTTACAGACTTCCATGTGTATATCGAGGGTGGACGTCCAGCTTGGGTGTGGTTCGAGGAGTTGCTTGGAGTGATTCCTCCTCCGAGCCAGATTCAGAAGTTCGCAGTAAACTGCACCTGGTTCCAGGAGACTTTCGGAGAGTGCCCCGAGGGAGCCGATGAGGAGACTGTGCGGCACTTTGCTCGTGCCTATATCATGATGTTGTTGGGCACTCAGCTGTTTGCCGACAAGTCCGGCAACCGCATTCACATCAGATGGCTTCCCTACATAGCTAGGCTTGAGGAGATGGGTTCCTACAGTTGGGGATCTACAGCATTGGCATGGTTGTACCGGTGCATGTGCCGAGTGGCAAACAGACATGTGGTGAAGTTAGCAGGCCCACTTCAGCTACTTCAGTCCTGGATCTTCTGGCGCTTTCCCAGGTTTAGGCCTGCTGGGTATGATACGTGCAGCTGGCCTTTGGCATCGAGGTACGCTACTCAGGCTTTTCTATTTCAAGTTGAGATAGCTGATGTGAGTGTACGACTGTACCGTATTACAAATCTGTCATACTTCTGATTAAACATAACACCCATGTGCCCTGTAGGTGGTCAGGTTACAGCCCTTCCTACAGCCAGAAGGGTCCTCGACTGTAGAGCACGAGACTGAAGATAGACATGTTACAGGCCAGGGATGTGAGTGTTGTTCCGGTTACTTTTATTTGAATAACTAGACATCAGATGTTTCTGTAGAGGGAGTTGGCGTGACAACATCGGTATTTTTTTGTGCAGTTTATCTAGATGTCGTATAGCTCCCCCGAGGTACTTCAGGTTGTGCATCTGGAGGCGTTGGAGCCTCGACACATGGCGGTGTGGCGGTCTGTCACGTCGCTGATATACTTTGCCGTCGTAGAGTGGCATCAGGTAGATAGGGTGCTACCGCAGTTCGGTGGTGTGCAGCCCCTCCCGCGTCCCGCCCTGAACATCGACTTTCTGAAGTCGAAGGATGGGAGAGGCGGTGATCGTTGGTTCCCGTCCGCTTTACCGGATTGGCATATTCTTTGGGAGACCCGTGTGGACCACGTCCTCCGGTTCGATATTGTTGCCGATCCTGGACCTTCGCACGCCTACCTAGACTGGTGGAGTCAGCATGGAAAGAGGTTCTTGTCACTCGAGTTTTATCTGGGGGATTCGAGGGGTGTTCCTATTCCTGTCGAGGTGTCACAGAGGGGTCCTGGGCGAGTTCCTGACATGGATCGAGTCGACGACGTCCTTGATAGGCGTCGGGTTGAGATGAGAGCTCGTGTCGAGACACGACGGAGCCAGCGTGAGTGGAGGTGGCTAGAGCAGGCTATCGACGAGGCTGATGAGGCAGGTAGGGGTGGTCATCGAGGACGAGGGCTTGGAGGCAGACGGAGGGCACCCGTTGCGGGTCAGGACGATGGTGAGGCTGGTGGCCTTGGTGGACAGGGGTACGCCACCAAAGATCCCACTGCTCATGCTGAGGCTGGACTTGGGGAGGGGACGCTCGGAGATTACTTTGTTGGAGTTCCCCCTGACGACCACACACGTCAGGAGAGTAGGCCATGGGTGAGTCCAGGAAGCACGTTTTCAGACTTACTTGCCGGTGTTGGGTTTGATGGGGATCTTGGATCCCCCTTCTTTGATGACATCAGTGCCATCATGCATGATGATGAGGCTGTCCCTGGGCGGAGTCAGACGACGGATTAGATGTCGATCTGAATGAGCCGCCCTCCGTGCCTCCTCCTGAGTATTTCGCTTTGGGTGGTACCCCAGCTTCGGCACATACTGCTGGGTCACATTCAGTTGCCGGGTCGTCCTCATCCCGACCGGTACATGTCCAGCCTAGGACGCCTGCATAGCCAGCCCCGCAGGACGAAGACGAGGACGAGGAGATCGAGGATCAGGAGCCGTTTATACGGAGAGGTCAGAGGACACGGGTTCCACGTCGTTGCTTCACGGGGTCGCACCTTTTTAGATGATTTCTGTGCCGAGTTGTATGTTACCTATGTTCGTCTATGTATTTTGTTACCAGTGTTACTTCATATCCACCTTTAGATGTATGTGTGTGTTACTCTGAAAACATCTGTACTTTGCATTTTGATGTTATTTAATTGCCGCATCATGTCTTGATTAATTTAACTCGTAGACTAATTTATTCCCATACGTGTTCAACATACATTTCGTTTAAAACTCCTTAAACAAAACATATTCATCAATTCCGATCCCATGCACGTAACATATTCAGCTCTGTTCCTTACTAATTCGAACCATCTTGGTTCAATTTGCATTTAAAGTAATTCGAACCAATTATATTCGGATTATAACTGTGAAGTTCGAACCAAATAGGTTCGATTTATGTTCAAATGGAGTTCGAACCAAATATGTTCAAATTATATAAAAATAGGGTTTGGCTGATTCGTGAGTCACTTTTCCATTTGGCTTATTCATGTAACAAGTTTCCTCCCATGGTTTATTTGTGTTTTTTAGAGGATTTTATTTTTATTTTTTAATATTATTTTTATTATTTATATTAATTATTAAGGATAATTTGGTAAAAAAATAAAATTAAAGTAGAAAATAACGATTTTATAACGTTTTATAATGTTGAGGATGATTTTAATAACAAAAAAAGGACGAAGACGATTTTGATTTTAATAACAACAACAACAGTAAGAAGATTCAGGAGGGGCAAAAGTTGTATGGGAGAGACGGTTTCGGGATATGTAGTGTGGTTCTCAGAAAGTTCCATATATTATCTGGTTCTTTAAAGTTTAAAAGATGCTTTTTTCACCGAAAAAAACTCCAAGATCTTTTATAGGTCTATTCAAATTCTATCTAGATTCACTCTCTAAATACTATAAATAAAAGGCATATATATACATAATATATATGTTATTTTTTTTTAATCTTTATAACTCTTAGACTGTATTTAAAAGAGAGACTGAGATTAAAAGCTAAAATTGAAAGACAGAAACAGAGAGATTGAGACTGAATTAAATTTCTGTATTATATTTGATATAAAAGTATGTCTCGGTATTATGTTTAATTTAAAATAAATATAGAGAATGAGGGATAGATTTAAAATTTAAAAGCTAAATAAAGATATTTTTAATAAAAACTATTATTGAAGTTTCAATCTCCGTTCTCAAAATTTTAGTCTCTTATATCTCCATTTTCTAAAAATATTGAAGGAATTGAAATTTTAAAAATAAAAAATAAAATTTTAGTTTTAGTCTCTAACCATAAAAAATAATACTAAATCTCAATGTCGCTATTTTAGTTTCAATCTTAATCCTCCTAACTAAACACTACATAAAATACTTATATATTATGTATAGTTAGAATCTCTTCTTTTCAAGTATTATTACCCCATTTGACGACTTGAGGATTGCCACTAATTAGAAGCGCAGAAACGCACTCAACGTGCTTGGTAAGCAGGATTCGGACAACGCACATCTTCTCTCCCGTATTCAAGCATAAACCACGCTCAATGGTGGAAGGGGGCAAGCCAGAGTCCGACGTCGGAAGTATGCAGAACTCTCTAAACCATGTAACATTAACATTTATGTGTCCTCAGTTTTCTGCAATAACATATGTCGCGTAACTGTAGGAAGGGTTGGTTGCGGCAGCGCTGTTGAAGCCGAACGTCACGATGGATGCGTTAAGCAAGAACATTGTGAGACTGCTTGAGGTATATAAACTTTGTATATGTGCATGCTTGCCACACTTGCCTGTAAGTTCGCCAGTCCCCCTTCCGTCTAACCTGTATATGTCGTTTAGTTTCCTAGATTCACGAGAAAGAGCACGGTCAGGTGGACGCATTCATAGCTGACCTTAGGAAAGCACTTGGTCAGGTTGACGAATGCCTTAACAAATACGTCAGGACAGGAGTGGATATGGGGCCGAAGACTGTCGTTGCGGGGTCCTAGGTCACTGCTGCTAAGCCAGAAAGCAGCGCTCAAAGGAGCAGAGAACGTAGCACATCTCCAGAACGCTACGTTGTCAACCTAACTGGGGGACCCAGCGAGGAATGACCATTAAGAGCGGGTGGCAGATCTGGATCCAAGTTCCTACCTAGCTTCGCTAGGCACTGGAACGACAGCACCATCATGTTCGGGTCGATGCTCCACCAGGATCTTTGCATGGCATCACAGTTGACTCCCCAAACCAAGAATGCAGCAACAACACATGTCTCGTCCTATAACATGTCCTATGCCAGCCCTACCACCTTCGGGAACGTAGGACAAGTAAGTGAAACCGAGATGCTTTACTCTTGTCTGGCACAGAACATCAATTACCACTGTTATTACGACCTTATTTTTTCTGTTGTCTTCCGACGCTCTCCGAACCCTTTTTTGACAGGGCACGATTGGTTCCACCTTTCGAAGTGGGTCGAACATCATCGGATCCGGATCACCAATTCCATCTAAGTTCCTTATAGGGGTGGCAAAGTGGGCCGGCCCGCCCCGCCAACTAAAATGGGTTCAAAATGCTAGCCCGCCCCGCTTTTTGGCAGATTGGCGGGTCGGAGCTAAAAGAAGAGTAAAAACAAAAAATGAAAAAAAAGTGTTTAAAATTCTATAACTATTAATTTTATAACAGTAATCACTCTTTTATTTAATAAAAAAAATAAAAATCTTCGGCCCGACGGACCGGCCCGCCCCGCCAAAACTCGTCAATTTGGCGGTGCGGTTTGGCAGATTTTTTTTAATTTGGCGGGTTCTAAATGCTAGCCTGACCCGCCTTTTTTAGCGGGTCTAGCGGATCAGTGATAAACCACTATTTTATGGTTTATATTGTGTTTAATTGTGTGGTTTTATCATGATCCTTACTCACTTATTCATTAAAATAGCATGCATTTATATTTTCTTCCTGAAATTATTACATGATTGAAAACTGCTTTCTAGAAGACTTTTAATTATGCATTTTAATTCTCCTTTATTCCATTCGATGTCGTGATCTGTGTGTTAAGCGTTTCAGGCTTTATAAGGCATGAATGAGTTGGAGATTGGAAAGGAAGCTAGCAAAAATGGAAGGAACACAAGAAATTGAGGAGACAACCAGCGAGAAGTGACGCGGCTGCATGGCTCACGCGACCGCGCGGAAGAGGAGAAATAGCAGTGACGCGGCCACATGGTTCATACGACCGCGCGGAATGGAAAAGCACAAGCGACGCGGAGGCGTAGACGACGTGAACGCGTGGCAGGAAAAAACGCGAATGACGCGTTCGTATGGATGACGCGATCGCGTGACATGCGCGATCTGCATAATCTGCAGAATTCGCTGGGGACGATTTTGGACCCTATTTTGACCCAGTTTTCGGCCCAGAACAGCAGACTAGAGCCAGAGAACATGCAGAAACCAAAGACAACATACATTCTACACAGTTTTAGTTTGAGATCTAGTTTCTACTCCTCCTCTAGGTTTTCTCTCTACACATTCATAGTTCTTAGGATTTTAATTTTCTCTTGCTTTTGCATTGGGATATTGAGAAGAGTTATTACCTCATCAAGACTTCGTCATTCTAGTTCGTTTTCTTTACTTGGCTTTACTCTTCCATGTTCTTTGCTTTGTTTAATTTTACCATTGGAATATTTTTAGGATTATTTAATACAAGGATCACTTTTATTTTTAATTGATTATTTTGATTTTTATTTACAATGTCTTTCTTCAATTCCTATTCATATGCTATGAATTTTACATTCACAATGAGCGAGTAGTTCTCTAACTTGATGGGGAGTTGATTGAAAGGAACCTTTGAGTTGGAAAGCTTGAAAGAAAAATTGTAATTGGGTTTATGGTTGGATTGCCTTCTAGTCACTAACACCAATCCCTTTTTAATTAAGTGGATTGCAACTTGTGAACAGACGTAGCATTCCAACTTGTTTGACTTTCCCTTACCTAGTAAGGGATAACTAAATAGGACAACCTTTAATTATCAATTAATCTACAGAGTATTCCAACAATAATAGGGATTCCAACTAATCAACTCCCAGTCAAGGCTTTTATTTACATTATTCAAATTCACCAATTTAATTTCCTGTTTACTCAACTCAAACTTTTTTGAAAACATCTAATTAATAAAATAGCACACTTTTCTGCAACTCGTTGGGAGACGACCTGGGATTCATACTCCCAGTATTTTAATTTCAATTTTCTGTGACACCTTTCTAAATTGATAGGCAGATTTCTTGCGAGTTAAGAACTATACTTGCAACATATATAAATTAACAATTTTTAATTCGCCAATTTCTGCCCGCATCAATTTTTGGCGCCGTTGCTGGGGAGTTGCAATAGAGTGCTAAAGTTATTAATTGGATTTTTATTTATTTAATTGCATTTTATTTTATTTTGCTACTATGAGCTGCTTGTTTTTTTCGCTAGATGACGCGTTCACTTCCTGATCCACGCTTGCCAGTATTCGATCCTGAGATTGAAAGAACCATCTCACGAATAAGGCGAGTTCGGCGTTGGTTAGTCCTCTCTGAAGGCGGATTTGAAACGCCATTTGAGGAAGAAACCAGCTCCCATTCTACTGATTCGGTTAATTTACGTACAGGTAACATGGCGGCAGCCAGAAGAGTTACTATCCAGGAGGAAGGAGCCCCTGATTTTACAATGCAACCGTTTCAAGCGCATCACCCAGTGGTGGCTACAGATTTTGAAATAAAGACCGCACTGCTCAATTTGATGCCCAAGTTTCATGGCTTACCTGCTCAAGAGCCTATCAAGCACCTGAGAGATTTCCAAGCAGCCTGTTCTACTGTCAGGCGTGATGGTGCAGATGAAACTTCAATTTTGCTGAAAGCTTTTCCGTTTTCTCTTGAGGGAAAAGCAAGAGAGTGGTACTACACTCAACCCCTAGCAAATGTATCTAACTGGGATACGCTCAGAAAAGAGTTTTTGGAGAAATTCTTCCCATCTGAAGTTACTAATAAACTGAGGAAGGACATTTCCATGATTGTTTAGGATGACAACGAGACTCTCTTCGAATACTGGGAGTGCTTTAATAATCTTCTGGAAGCATGCCCCCACCACATGATTGACAAGATAGTGTTACTCAGCTATATCACACAGGGTATGAGGCCCCAAGATAAGACCACATTGGAAAGTGCTAGCAATGGGTCTATGAAGAAGTACAAGACCACTGATGAGGCATGGCAATTGATCAGCGACTTAGCTGAATCTACTAGGAACCACAGGCAGAAACAAGGCCGTTCAAAAGCCGTTGCAGAAGTATCCTCTAGCAGAGAGACTGCTGCTCTAGCTCAGAGTATCTGTGAAATGACCAACTTGCTGAAGCAGATGCAATTGAATCAACAACAAGTCCAGCAAGCTCAACCTCCTTCACCACAGCAAAGCCAACAATTAGTCCCATAGAGAGTTTGCAAAATTTGTGCTGATTATAGCCATTATACTGATGAATGCCCGCAGCTCCAACAGGAAGACAACATGGTGGCATCCACTCATAACTTCTATGACCGCCCCAACCAAGGGTACAATCAAGGTGGAAATAATAACCATGGATGGCAGGATAATTCTAACCAGAATTGGAGGGAGAACAATAATAGAGGAGGTAGAGATAATCAGGGAAATCAGAGGTGGAATAATAACAACAACAGACAGCAGAACCAACCTTATAGAGCACCTCACCTGAGACAATCCCAAGGACCACAGAATACCCAACAGCAGACCTCTCAAATTACTTATCCTTCTTCATCTCCTAATGATGAGTTACTATATTCTATTGATAGGAGACAACAGGCCATGGAAAACAACCTTAGTGCCACTCTAAATGGTCTGACATCTGCTGTACAAGCTCTCGCCTCACAGATTGGATCAATGCAAAATTCCAGTAACCAACCTTCAAGCTCTACTGGAATCCCCTCTCAACCATTACCCAATCCAAAGGGAGGCATTAATGCCATCACCCTCAGGTCCAGAACCACACTGCAGGAGAGGAATCAGGAGGAGCCAAGCCCACCAGAACACGCCTCAGCTGAAGAGGTAGTAGAAATAGAAGATGTTGAAAAGGAAGAGGACATACAGGACATAGCTGAAAAAGAAGAAGCCCAACCACAGGAGGAAGCACCAAAAGGCGTAGACACTGCAGAATACACCACTCCCATTCCATTTCCACAACTTGCGAGGAAGCCCAGGAAGCAGCTGGAACCCGATCCCAAAATGGTAGAAATATTCAAAAAGGTTGAGGTAACCGTTCCTCTTTTTGATGTTATTCAACAAGTACCTAAATATGCAAAGTTTCTAAAAGATTTATGTATACATAAAGACAAAATTAATGAATTAGAAACTATTC
>NC_029791.2:17261789-17278909 GCF_000816755.2 Arachis ipaensis | reverse complement strand
TATTCGGGAAATTACAAGTGATTTTGTAGAAGTCGTTGAGGTCGGTGACATTATTACGAAAATAGACGATTGTGTTTTGCTCGACGGCTGGCTTACATTTCCCACTGATTTTTATATCTTGGAGATGCCCCATAATGACTCAGATAAGCCATCATCAATCCTACTTGGAAGACCATTCCTGAAGACATCAAAATTCAAATTGGATGCTTTTTCAGGAACATACTCTTTTGAAATAGATGGCCGAATAGTAATCTTCAATCTGAATGGAGTCATAAACAACCCTCCAGAAGATATTCTATCTTCCAGTGTGATGTCATAGATGAAACTATAGCTGAAGTTCACAAGGAAGAGTTAGAAGAGAGGCACACTGGACAAGGTCCAAGTGTGGGGACCTTCTTGACTGACAATGAGGGCACCTCAGCATTTTCACAAGCTCCAGACAATCCAGAACCTACCCATGATCAGAAGTTGGAATTAAAACCTCTTCCTCCACATCTCAAATATGCTTATCTTGAAGATGAGCAGAAGTTTCCAGTTATCATTGCAAGGGAACTCACTTCACAACAAGAAGAGCAGTTGCTTGATGTACTGAGGAGGCACAAGAAAGCAATTGGATGGAGTTTGGCAGACATAGTAGGCATCAACCCTCAAGTATGTGAGCACAGAATATTTTTAGAAGAGGGAGCAAGACCTGTCCGTCAACCCCAAGGAAGATTGAATCCCACTATCTTGGAAGTTGTCAAAAAGGAAGTGACCAGACTGTTGGAAGCAGGTATAATCTATCCTATTTCAGATAGTGAATGGGTTAGCCCAGTGCAAGTGGTGCCCAAGAAGTCTGGAGTCACTACAGTGAAGAATGAGCATGGAGAGCTCATAGCAACTAGAGTTCAGAACGCTTGGAGAGTCTGCATTGATTACAGGCATCTCAACCAAGCCACTCGTAAGGATCACTACCCACTTCCATTCATTGATCAAATGCTGGATCGCCTGTCAGGTAAATCACATTCTTGCTTTTTAGATGGTTACACAGGTTATTTCCAGATTCATATAGCTCCTGAGGATCAGGAAAAAACCACCTTTACATGTCCTTTTGGGACTTATGCTTACAAGAGAATGCCCTTTGGCTTGTGCAATGCACCAGCTACTTTCCAAAGGTGCATGATGAGTCTTTTCTTTGATCTTATTGAAGACTATATGGAGGTTTTTATGGACGATTTTAGCATTTATGGTGATTCTTTTAGCCTTTGCTTAGATGGATTATCTAGAGTATTAGATAGATGTGTTAATACAAACCTTGTATTAAATTTTGAAAAATGCCATTTTATGGTAAAACAAGAGATTGTATTAGGACATGTGGTATCTAATAATAGAATTTCTGTAGATCCAGCAAAGGTGAATGTTATTTCTAGTTTACCTTACCCCTCCTCTGTGAGGGAAGTCCGTTAGTTCCTTGGCCATGCAGGTTTTTACAGGAGATTTATTAAGGACTTTAGTAAGGTAGCACTTCCCTTATCCAGACTACTGCAGAAGGATATTGAGTTCGAGTTCAGTGAGGATTGCAAACAAGCTTTTGATAAGCTGAAGGCCGCCCTGACTCAAGCTCCAATTGTGAGAGGACCAGACTGGAGACAGCCGTTTGAAATCATGTGCGATGCTTCCAACCATGCAGTAGGAGCAGCGCTGGCTCAGCGTGAAGGTAAAGATCCTTTTGTTATAGCTTATGCGTCTAAGACTTTAGACGCTGCCCAGTCCAATTATACTACTACTAAGAAAGAGCTTCTTGCTATTGTTTTTGCTCTGGATAAATTCCGAACTTATTTACTTGGTACTAGAGTAGTAGTGAATTCGGACCATGCAGCTTTAAAGTATCTATTAGCTAAAAAGGAGTCCAAACCAAGACTTATACGTTGGATACTGCTATTACAAGAATTTGATTTAGAAATAAAGGATAGGAGTGGTAACCAGAATTTAGTGGCAGACCACTTGAGTCGCCTTGAGCACATTAAGGATGATTCTACTCCTATAGATAATAATTTTCCATTTGATAACCTGCAAGCAGTATCAGAGGTATTCCCTTGGTATGCACATGTAGCTAATTATCTAGTTAGCCGCACATTTCCTCCAAACTTTTCTAAGGATCAAGGAGACAAGCTGAAAAGCGAGTCTAAATATTATATATGGGATGACCCATATTTATGGAGATATGGCGCTGATCAGGTAATTAGACATTGTGTATCTCAATCAGAATTCCAGCCCATTTTAGAAGCATGTCACTCATCTGAGAGTGGAGGGCATTTTGGCCCTCAACGAATAGCTAGAAAGATCTTAGACTGTGGATTCTGGTGGCCTACTCTTTTTAGAGATGCTGCTGAGTTTTGTAAATCCTGTCTCCCATGCCAAAAATTTGGTAATATATCCAGGAGGGATGAGATGCCTCAACAAATTATGCTTTTCTATGAAATTTTTGATGTTTGGGGCATTGACTTCATGGGTCCGTTTCCAAATTCTAATGGTTATTTTTATATATTGTTAGCTGTGGATTACGTTTCCAAATAGGTGGAAGCAATTCCTACCCGCACTGATGATGCTAACACTGTTGTTTCCTTTGTGAGAAACCATATTATTTGTCGCTTTGGATCACCACGAGCAATCGTGAGCGATCAAGGCACCCATTTTTGTAACAGGAGACTAACAGGATTAATGAAGAGGCATGGGATAATTCATAAGGTTGCAACAGCATACCATCCTCAGACCAATAGGCAAGCCGAGGTGTCAAACAGAGAAATAAAGCGTATCTTGCAGAAGATAGTCAAACCTCATAGAAAAGACTGGAGCACCAGGCTACAAGATGCACTCTGGGCATATAGAACAGCATACAAAACACCTATTGGGATGAGTCCTTTTCGTTTAGTTTATGGAAAAGCTTATCATCTCCCAGTTGAAGTAGAGCACAGAGCCTTTTGGGAAGTCAAGGAGTGCAACATGGGAATGGAGAAAGCCGGAGCTGAAAGGAAGTTGCAACTGCAAGAACTGGAAAGCCTCCGCCTAGAAGCTTATGAGAACTCAAGAATATACAAGGAGAAGATGAAGGTTGTACATGATCAGCACATCAAGAAAAAAGAGTTCCAACCTGAAGATTTAGTCCTCCTTTACAAATCTCGACTGAGACTCATGCCAGGCAAGTTGAGATCAAGATGGGAAGGTCCATATAGAGTGGAGAAGGCCGAACCGTACGGAGTTTATCACCTAAGTCATCCTTCAAGTTCTGAACTTATCAAAGTTAATGGACAACGCCTAAAGCTATACCATGGCGAGAAGATGCAGAAAAACAAGGAGCTTGAGATCTTCCTCTTGGAAGATCCCCACATAGCAGAAGATTGAGCTAGTGGAGCGTCCAACTTACGGACGTTAAAGCAAAGTGCTAGGTGGGAGACAACCCACCATGGTATGATCGTTCTTTTCTTTATTTTTAGTTTTTCTATTCAATAACTCTTCTCTTTATCAGTACTTTCGTGCATCTGCATTTATATACTTTTATTTTAAAAAAATAAAATAAAATAAAAACGAACAGAGAGTCACGCTGGAGCGTGGCTGGACGTGTGCCAGTGGGACAATTCGACCCACGCGACCGCGTCGCTGACGCGTCCGCGTCGTATGGGCATAATGGCCTCCCACGCGATCGCGTGCCCTGATTTTCGACGTAAAAAGGTTGCACAACGAATTATTGTGTGAGAGTGGTGCTGGATTGGTGTTGTACGCACACTTCTACCCACGCGGACGCATGGCCCACGCGTCTGCGTCGTTCCCTTCTGAAGTCCACTCACGCGATCGCATGCCCCACGCGATCGCGTCACCCCAAATTTGGCAAATATATCAATTCAAACAGAGAGTTATGCAGGCGCGAAGCTGCTCTCGCGCCAGAAGCACAACATGGGTCACGCGACCGCGTGACCGACGCGACCGCGTCACCTGAAATAAAGCGCAATCGCGCGAACGCGTGCCCCACGCAGCCGCGTCGCTTGCGCTGCACAGCTCAATCTAAATTGCCAAAATATCTTATATTTTTCCTCTCCAATCCTAATTTTTCTTTTCCCTCCTTATTTCTTACTTCTTCCATCTTCCTTCTATCTCACCTTTCACTCTCTCTCTCTCTCTCTCACCTCCATTAAAAAGTTTTTATTTTCTTCTTCACTCTTTGCTTTTCTATCATTCTTCTTATTTTTTATGTTATTTTCTTTTCTTCCATTTTTCTTTTCATTATCCATATTTTCTTTCTTCTTTTTTCCTTTTTACATGGTGTTAAAATTTTCTTTGAGTCATTATTCCTCATTATATACTTGTGGATTGTTGCAAATTTTTTTTGGCAATTATATATTATTTTCTTTAAAGGGTTGCTTGCATGTTCACTTTAATACTTTCTATACCTTATCTACCATGCATGCTATGTGTTTGTGAAAAAGCCCATGTGGCATTATGCACTTCTCTACATTACTCTATTCTACTATTCAATGCTTGCTTTTCATAAACTCCCTTTACTATTGTATTAATTAAAATTAATTGTCAATACAAACCCGATGGTTTGTTACAAAGTGATGCTTGATCTATGCTACTCATGCCCTTTTCCGGCATGCCAATAAACACCTTGCATTCACTTGTCATTATATGCACTAGCTATTTTCCATTGATGATTTTTCACATGTACTCATGAGCGTGTGTTAATGTCAGTTACCTCCTAATGTGCATCTATCACCACCTTTTCCGTTCTCTTCCTTGCTATATATCTCTTTGAATTTAATTTACTTTCTCTTCCCTTTTTCAGGATGGCCACCAAGAAAGGAAAAGAGAAAGCTACTCCCAAACCCCCCAGCAAGAAGAGGAACTAAAAGAGCACTAGTGGCAGAGCCTTCTTCAACTGCAGTCAAGCCCTCAACAAAAAGAGTTAAGAGGATCATAAAGGTTGATGAAAAGGAGAAAGCCTTTCAAGCGAAGGACACTGCGCGATTTCTCAATCGCTACTGTGAGCAGATGTTCCCTATTCTGGCTGAAAGGAGCTACAACAACGAACACCTTCTTATCCTCCCGCCCAATATTGCTACTTTTGTTGAGCCGCAAATTGAACGAAGACAATGGGGTTTCCTATAGAGACAACCAAGGCAAGTCAATCTTTCTTGGGTAGTTGAGTTCTACTCTAACTTCTACCTGCCTACCCTGCAGTCTGTCTTTGTCCGTCAGAAGTAAGTCCCCATTACAGAAGAGGCTATTCAAAAAGCTTTAGGTCTTCTCCCTATTCCAGAAGGATTGGACGCCTTTCAAGAAGCCGCACTCAAGCGCCAGATGTACCAATTTGACTGGGAAGTTGTTCTCAGAGTTATCGCACTACCTGGCAGCTGTTGGATCTACGGATACCATCGTACCCGCCCTAAGGGAATATCGGCTTCAGCACTTACCTTGGAGGCTCGCGTATGGGCACAGATCATGTCCCATTACGTCTTTCCGAGCACTCACGAGTCCTCCTTCACTCTGGAATGCCATGGGACATGTACAAATCGCGGGCAAGTTACCTTTTTCCCGCCTTGATCTCAGATCTTGTCTCAGCAGCCGGAGTCTCCTACAGAGCTGGGGACACCAAAGCCATGCTTCCACGGGATGATCAGTATGTCCCTAACGGAAAATACCTCAGACCTCCAGCAGCCACTACAAGCCTTCCTACTGCACCGGTTGAAGATACTCCTTCTCCAACACCACAAGCACCTACAACAGACGCACTGCTCCAGCAGATAATCGCAAGGTTGGATCGGCAAGAACAGAAAGCGAAGTTAAGAAAGCGCCGATTCAAACACCTCAAGGAGCTACTCAAGGGACACTTCAAGGACTCAGACACCCTGGACTCCACTTCCTTTACCAGCACAGGGAGCCATGATGGTCCCGACTGTGGAGATACTGCTACCAGCCCACCCCTGTTCCTGACAGATGGCACCGAGGATGGTGCAAAGCCTTAAGTGTGGGGAGGTCGGTCAGTACCTGACTTCCGGAGGTAATTTCTCTTCCCTAGCACCAATAAATTAGGATATTTTAGTTAGATTTTCTTTCTTTTATAGAATAGGATAAATTGCATAGTAATAGGTTAGTTGCATGCATGCTCTACTTGATTGAAAAATACTAAGTTTCTTCTAAGACTCTATCTTTGGAACAAAATTTCACTAATTTTTAAAACATTTTTTATGATAAATCTGCTTGAAGTTGTATTTGGAACATGATTTTTGAGCTAAAGAACACACAACCTATAAAGATTTGAGCCTTTATGCATGGTTACATTATTTAACCATAATTATTTTATTCTTGTGTGTTTACTTCTCTATGATTGTAATCTATATTTTGTTTCATCATATATGTCCAATATTTATTATATTTGTATGCTTGCATATGTTGAGGCCATTTTTTGTTTAAACTCACTTATCTAAATTAAGCCTACCCTTTTCAATTACCTTTGTTAACCACTTTGAGCCTTTAAATCCCGTTTTCTATATTTCACCACATTACTAGCCTTAAGCGGAAAAACAATTGTATATCCCAAATTGAATCTTTGGTTAGCTTAAGATAGAATCGTGTGTGCTAGTTAAATATGGGAAATTGTGGGAACAAAAGTCATTAAGGGAATGTGTCATGATAATACAATGGGAATTTGGATACCTACTCATGTGAAACTATAAGAATTAAAAATCTATGTGCATTGATAAGCTATGTTTATTTTTATGTCTATCAAGAAAATAATAATAATAATAATAATAATAATAATATCAATAAATAAATAAGGGGACAAAATCACACCAATGCTGAATTAAGAATTCAAAGATCAATGCACATATGATAAAATTAAAATAAAAAGTCGATACATGAGTATGGAATGTAAAAGGAAATTCTGGGTAGCTAGGTATGAATTCTAAGGTTACACTAAATATATATAGGTTGGGTTAAAGCTTTGGTTAATTAAAGATTCAATTTATAAGCTCACTTAACCATATATGTATCCCTACCCCTACCTTGGCCCCATTACAACCTTGAAAAGACCTCATGATGTCTGCATTGGTATATTAACTGTTATTGATTGGTTAGGAGAAGAACAAAAGTTAAAGAGCATGATTAGAGAAGGATAGAGTGATTACCCTACACACTAGAGAGATTAGAGCGTACATACATCATCAGTGAGGGTTCAATGCTTGAATTTTCATGTTCCCTGCTTTCATGAGCTATCTTCTTGCACCTTTATCTGTCTTACTGTATAATAGAATTAGTAGAATTTTATTTGTAATTGTTTTGAAGAGCTTATTTACTTTTGATCAAGTGGGCAAGAATCATATAGTTGCATTCATATATATAGGATTGCATTGCATTGCATGAGTTTCTACATGTTCATATTTATTTATTTTATCTCCTTCAATTAAGTATGAGGACATGCTAATGTTTAAGTGTGGGGAGGTTGATAAACCACTATTTTATGGTTTATATTGTGTTTAATTGTGTGGTTTTATCATGATCCTTACCCACTTATTCATTAAAATAGCATGCATTTATATTTCCTTCCTGAAATTATTACATGATTGAAAACTGCTTCCTAGAAGACTTTTAATTATGCATTTTAATTCTCCTTTATTCCATTCGATGCCGTGATCTGTGTGTTAAGCGTTTCAAGCTTTATAGGGTATGAATGAGTTGGAGATTGGAAAGGAAGCTAGCAAAAATGGAAGGAACACAAGAAATTGAGGAGACAACCAGCGAGAAGTGACGCGGCCGCATGGCTCACGCGACCGCGCGGAAGAGGAGAAATAGCAGTGACGCGGCCGCATGGTTCACGCGACCGCGCGGAATGGAAAAGCACAAGTGACGCGGAGGCGTAGACGACGCGAACGCGTGGCAGGGAAAAACGCGAATGACGCGTCCGCATGGATGACGCGATCGCGTGACATGCGCGATCTGCATAATTTGCAGAATTTGCTGGGGGTGATTTTGGACCCTATTTTGACCCAGTTTTCGGCCCAGAACATGCAGAAACCAAAGACAACATACATTCTATACAGTTTTAGTTTGAGATCTAGTTTCTACTCCTTCTCTAGGTTTTCTCTCTACACATTCATAGTTCTTAGGATTTTAATTTTCTCTTGCTTTTGCATTGGGATATTGAGAAGAGTTATTACCTCATCAAGACTTCGTCATTCTAGTTCGTTTTCTTTACTTGGCTTTACTCTTCCATGTTCTTTGCTTTGTTTAATTTTACCATTGGAATATTTTTAGGATTATTTAATACAAGGATCACTTTTATTTTTAATTGATTATTTTGATTTTTATTTACAATGTCTTTCTTCAATTCCTATTCAAATGCTATGAATTTTACATTCACAATGAGCGAGTAGTTCCCTAACTTGATGGGGAGTTGATTGAAAGGAACCTTTGAGTTGGAAAGCTTGAAAGAAAAATTGTAATTGGGTTTATGGTTGGATTGCCTTCTAGTCACTAACACCAATCCCTTTTTAATTAAGTGGATTGCAACTTGTGAACAGACGTAGCATTCTAACTTGTTTGACTTTTCCTTACCTAGTAAGGGATAACTAAACAGGACAACCTTTAATTATCAATTAATCTAGAGAGTATTCCAACAATAATAGGGATTCCAACTAATCAACTCCCAGTCAAGGCTTTTATTTACATTATTCAAATTCACCAATTTAATTTTGTGTTTACTCAACTCAAACCTTTTTGAAAACATCTGATTAATAAAATAGCACACTTTTCTGCAACTCGTTGGGAGATGACCTGGGATTCATACTCCCAGTATTTTAATTTCAATTTTCTGTGACACCTTTCTAAATTGATAGGCAGATTTCTGGCGAGTTAAGAACTATACTTGCAACATATATAAATTAACAATTTTTAATTCACCAATTTCTGCCCGCATCAATCGGCCTGACGGGTTCAACCCGTTTTGCCACCCCTAGTTCCATAGAAGAAGGAAAGTCCCCAATGACATTAAAACAGCATCGAGAATGCGCAGGAACCCAAGACAACTCCATAGCCAGAGCAGTGCATCCTCTGCAACAGTGATCTTTCCGCCGGTAAGGCCTATTTGTCTGGATAGTTCTACGTTAAATCGTACTCAATCTGCAACGGACTTAACCGTGGACCCTAACCCTTTTTTATTTCGCAATACATACGTGCCGGCTTCAAGTTAACCCGTCATATCGGTTTTCCACTATTGAAGGCCTAGGTGATTGCCTACATTTTCGGAGACTGTATGAACCCTGACGAGAAGCTGTTTCATCGTGGGGAACGCGACCTGGATCGCGAGTCATTCTCGTCGCTGCTACCTGGGAATGAACCATCAACCTACTTACTGGAGCTGCTTGTGCTCAGGACCACGTGGACACAGTCATAGCTCTAACAGTGCTCAGTCTGGTTCCTACCCCTGATATTTTCGGTAACGTCTCTCGGCTCTGTGTCCCATGGCATGCGTTGTTTTCAGTTATGTTTTCGACCACCTTATGATGGGAACCTCTCACATGCATAGGAATATGTTCTATCCGAGGACATAGACGACGAACAGCTGATGGACTACTTCCACGTGACATGGCTACCAAGGCCGGACGCCCTGAAATATGTAGGCATTAATAATACAGCACACAAAGAAGAAAAAAATGAAGAAAATGAAGCAAAAAACCCAAACAAAAAATAGTAAAATATAAAAAATTTTACTGTTGCCACCCATCCCTGACCTGAAATGCTAACTCCTGACCCCATTCCAGATATATGTCCAGATGGAGGACATCATCCAGGTCACAAAGGAGGATCACTATTACCTAATGGCCGTGGAGGTCTCCAGTCGCCGGATTTGGATATTCAATAGCTTCTCAACGGTGGACACAGCCATGGGAAGAAAGTATGCGGTTAAATCCGTAGAATGTAAACCTTCATCACGTTTTCCTGTGTAGTATTCTTGGTCACCATAATACTCCGAGAACTCTAAATACTCAGCTTGTGGTGTAGGGGTCGGGTGGGGTTTTGGCCGTAGGGGGAGACCCATACCCCTTAAAAAAAGGAAAAATTCATCATTATCTGTCGTGTTATCTGTGTCCATTTTGCAGGCTAGGGTTTTGGACAGGATCTTCACCACCATGTTCCCGGACATCAACGTCCTGGGAAAAAATCCTCCCTGTTTGAGTGGAATCCAGACTTCGTCCTCGGGGTCCCAAATCAGAACAACTGGTATGAATTCATTTGTAATGCATTAACCATAAGTTGATATAGTTATATTTTCGGGTATTGACAAACAGTTACCCTTTCTGTTTCCGGTTGCGCTCGATGGAAAAAGATACAAGGACAGGCTGAGGATGCTACTTCGGCTTCAAATGGAGCATTTGTTTACAACCAACCCTGTTTCACAGAGGAAAGTAGTAACTAATCGTCCGCCGCGCTAATTGCATGTCAGAACAATTTCCGTTGTGATAATGTTTCTCATTAAATCCATTCATGTTTATGATCTTTTCTCGTGTTGTAGAGCATAGACCAGTTATCCGACAAGATCCGGATTGACACTGCATTGGCCATTATGAACGAGCATTTCTATGAGCGTCGGGATGATATCAGGCAGCGGGCTAAGGTGGATTGGAATAGCCATAGGGTGATGACCGCCGTGTTGACATGACCCTATTAATTTGTACACTTCATTTTGAACATGATGAGCTGTTCATGCCCCCTTTTGTCGAGGCAAGGGTCTGTCGTCACCTTGAAGTGGTAACAGAGCATCGCATAACAAGTCTCAACTTCGATGTTATAGCTACCCGACCAACCTTTTTATATTTTTTTTGATGTCCTGACACTGAACAACTATGTATTTTGTTGCACGCATATGCACACTTCAAACCATGAGCCGACCTTGTTGAAAATATAATGACCGTGATAGGGATACCCAAATTAGTGCGGGTTACCTTTTATTTTCTTATACATGTGTCTGGCATGGATTCTATAGTAAACATCACTATAGTTTAATGTTTAAGGCGAAAATGTAGCCAATTTCATACAATTTATTTTCAGATGTGTTACAACACCTCAGTGAAACCCGAATGGTGCCATAATCTTCAAACCGAACGACCTACGGCAGTACAGAGAAAATAAAAAGGGTCATGCACTTACGCGCCCATTTTTATTTAGTGACCCTTGAACCCCTGTATGACCCTGGATGAGAACGAAACAATCCAGAGAGTTATGCACATTGCACGCTAACTGACATCCCCAACCCCAATGTCCTCCCCTACCGTGCAATTGAATCGCGTAGTGTGCCACAATATAGGTGTTAATCGCACTCGCTGGATAATGTAAAATCACCCGATACTGTGTAATGCCCGACCACATTCGGCATACATGGACGGAGATCACCGATGTATATGAATGTCATCGCAGAGGCCATTTCGTCATCAACATCGAGCAACCAACTAACTCAACCATAAATGTTTCAAGTTTTTATAAAGCAACAATACACTCTAGGGATAAGGCTTGCTTCGAAATTGCTTAATCACTTGACTCGTTTTACATCAACATCACATTTTTAAGTATTCTAACACACCATCAACTAGTCTTTACAGCCTTAAACCCACACAGATAGAAGGCACACAGCACACACACAAGCTGGCGTTACCTATACAGTTGTGGTTTCCGTAAAACAATCCTACAGATACAAAGCGAACCTCACAACTCATAACATATGCATACGTCCAGCCAGATGTCAGGTCAACATGTGGTATACGCAGCTCACAACCATAATCACACACAACGATTCGTTACCTCCAACAAGATTAGTTTAAAAAACTCACTCAAAATCAAAGTAGTCCTCACCTCCCTCTCCTGCTACCATGCTCTCGTAAGCCGCCGCTGCCTCGCAACTACCGATGTTCTCCCCCATACATGATTCGTGACACTTGCAAGAATTGTGTCCTGCTTTTCCACACAGCCGACACCTCTGAACACGGCAGAACTTACCCCTGAAAGTGACAACTCTTCGTCTGCATCCTTTGTACCTTGCTCGCTGCGGGTCCCAAACGGAAACCCTACTGACTTCCTCATCAAACCCTAGCCTTTGGTGGTGTTTGTCCCGCAGGGATTGTCGCTCCCTTGCCAACCTTGTTTTCACGTCCAAGTAGTCCTCGAAGAACCGGCAAGACAAGTTCACCAGCTCCCTGCAATCGTCCAACATCGCCGCGTGCATGCTCCTGTATGCTGTGTCTAGAATCTCCCCAACACGTACTTCGTTGCTTGCCGCACTCGGCTGCTTTGCCCTCTTTGTACACCGATCAAGTATGAGACTTCTGGGGATAGCTATCATGTTCAAATAAACCAGAACCCCAACCATGTGGACACAAGAAAGTCCAAACGACTCCATGCACTGGCATGAACAGTTGAATTCGCCGTCTTCCTCAGCCCATGACACGGCCCATGATTGCTGCTTGCAGTACATTGTAACCTCAAACAAAACACAAGCGCTCGTCCTCTTGGTGGACACAACTCTTACATTTCTGGCTAGCATCAGCACCTCCCAAAATAGTTCGAAAACCTCTCTTGTATAAACCGTCGCGGCGAACTGCTCAATGGCTTCGAGTTTTGTTTTTACAACAGGTTCGCCTTATGCATACCTGTAGTCTTGACGTTAGGATTTTTGTCAGTAAAGAATGTCATAAAAACAGTCACGTTGTAGATATAGTCTCTAAACCGACAGAAATCCCTTCGTACAAACGTTTTGGTTGTCACAAGTAACAAACCCCTTTAAAATTGATAACCGAGTATTCAAACCTCGGGTCGTCTTCTCAAGGAATTGCAGGGAGGTATGTTCTTATTATTGGTTATGAAGATTGTAAATTGGGGGTTTTGGAAGTAAGGAAGCAGTATGTTGCACAAGAAGAATAAGATAAATAAATAACTATAAATAAAATCTCTTGGCAAGGTATGGAGAACTGGAGGTCCTATCCTAGTTATCCTTATCAATTGTGATGAGAATTGGATTCTTCCCCCACCTTATTAACCTCTAACTATGAAGGTAAGTTAAGTGGACAAATTAATTCCAATTTTCAATCAACAATGAGTTTGATAACTCAAGAGTTACCAATTATTTAACCAAAGCCAAAAGGAAGAAAATGTGTAAGTTAAATTGAAAGCACTTATAAATAAAGCAAAGCAATCTTAAATTTGAATTACCTCAAATAATATTAAATAAAATATGCAGATCTTAACATGAAAAGTTTATAAGCCAATTGGGCAAAATAAATAAAAATAAAGAACCTGGGATTGAGAGTCACTCCTAAAACTAAGAGAAATCCTAAATCCTAATCCTAAGAGAGAGGAGAGAACCTCTCTCTCTAAAAACTACATCTACTCCTAAAATTGTGAATTGTGAGAGCCTTCTTATGAATGGATGCAATCCCCCACTTTATAGCCTCTGATCTGTGTTTTCTGGGCCGCAAACTGGGTCAAAAACAGTCCAGAATTCGCTGGTTTCGAATTTTGCCACGCTGGATTTTCGTCACTGCGATGCGGCCGCATAGATCACGCGGTCGCGTCGCCTAGAGTCAGGGAAACTATATCATATTATATATCAAATCGAAGCCTAAGACGTTAGCTTTCCAACGCAACTAGAACCGCGTCATTTGGACCTCTGTAGCTAAAGTTATAGCCGTTTGAGTGCAGAGAGGTCAGGCTGGACAGCTTAGCAATTTCTCCAACTTCTTGCATTCCTTCCACTTTTGCATGCTTTCTTCCCATCCTCCAAGCCATTCATGCCTTATAATATCTGAAAACACTTAACACACATATCAAGGCATCTAATGGTAATAAGAGAGGATTAATAATAAGCAAATATAAGATCAAAGGAGCATGTTTTCAATCAAAGCACATAATTAGGAAGGCAAATGTAAAACCATGCAAATAGTATGAATAAGGGGGTAAAGAGTAGATAGAAACCACTCAATTGAGCACAAGATAAACCATAAAATAGTAGTTTATCAAGTCTGCCACCAATTCTCTTCTTCTCATGAATTCCAGGTAGTGTTAGAAGTGCTCCACAAACTCCCTCAAATTGTATTCGTTGTGTATAAATTTCCCAATCTGCATATTCAAAGCCTCTCACCTCGACATTGTCTTCAATCCTGTGAAGAATTTTCCCTAGATATGCGCATTGGACCATGAATGCTTCCTTGCATACATGTTATCTATCCACGGGTGGTTCTCTAACCCGAACTCTGCCACGCTATCCATTCATATTCTCTCAAATTCGTCAACCTCTAGATTGCTCATCAAGCATAGACGGAATTTTCGAAGAAAACCAGGCCGTCCAATTCTGGCAGTCGCGTTCCTTAATAAGTGCCAACTACATACACAACTTGTGATGTGCACTGGGAAACACTATAATAACCGCACTCTTCATGGCAAGACCCCCGTCCGTCATGACAGATTTTGGCTGTTTTCCTTTCATTGCCTCAAGAAATGACCGCAACAACAACACATAGCTTTCTTCACTCTCGTTGCTCAAGATGGCACAACCAAATACAACCGTCCTCATATGATGGTTTACCCCTGAGAATATTACCAACGAGCACTTGTATTTATTAAGACCGTACGTTGCATCAAACCCAGGACATCCCCGAACACATTGTAGTCATAACGACTAGTACCATCGCACCAGAAGAGATTTTCTAGCCTCTTCTCACCATCCAGAGAGTACTTCCAGAACATTCCACAATCGGTGGTCCTTAAAGTTGCCAAGAACTTCAACGCCACCTCAGCATCTGTCGCGCCTGCCCGCCTTTGCTTCTCTATTGCATTATAGATGTCCTTTATCTCGAACCCAACAGTCTCGAATCCCCCTGACTGATTGGCAAAGGCTCAGAATATCATCGGCACTCGTAACCCAGCTTTCCTCATCGAATTGATTTGGTGCAAATCATCTTCCTTGACCGCTCTGTGTGACCGCATCAGACCCCTAAACCTCGCATCCAACATGGGATTATTATGGTTATCACAAAATTGTTCAATGTGAACCTTAATCCGAGCTTCACACCCGCACCGTGTGATCGCTTGAGGATCCATCTTCCTCTCTCCCCGCTGCATGTGTTTCCCATCTCGCTCTCCTTCCCTCGAGCACACGAATATCTGCCAAATGATTTCACCCTCTGTCCCCTACTTTGTTCTGCGACCCATCTTCGACCTCCTCACAGAGAATCCCTTAATACGACCGTATTCATTGTAGTAGTCATAACCTCCCTGCAAGTTTATGAACTTCGTCGTCAGGATGTCCTTCGCTGTGAGGGTTGAAAATTCAATTGCACCAAATGACCCTATCCCGTCAACAATCCTCACTGATGCTTCTACATCTATGTCTGCATCTGCGGCGGACAAATCCATCGCTTCTACTTCCTCCACGGCACAGTTTCACTGCTCATCCCATCCCCCACATCCTGCAACAAATAACATATGGCATCGGTGACAACAAGCGGTGGGCCACATCAACAAAAATCGGTCAACAGAAAATTCATAAATGAGTAACACACAACCTGTGGCGCATGGACTCGGTCAAAATTAAATGAAAACTCGTAGCTTCGCTCCACAAACCCATTCGCCTGTCACAGTTTAGATATCGCACTGAGTGAAAATTGACATTATCAATCATAACTACGAACACGCAGCTATATCCCACACCCCCTAAAATAATCTTGTACATATGCCAGATCCAACTAAAATCCGTTCAAGTATAGCGACCAACTCTAATTTCAACAAACATTTTAATAAGTAACAATTAAAATTCGTCTGTGTGCCGCTCTAAATGGCAACTTCCAAACATAAAAAAACTTATGACTGTTGGAGACAGGGCGGAGGCACGGGCCCACAATTGAAACCCACTTCTGGAGCATACCTCCACCAACCTCCCTCGGCATTGTCGAAGGGTAAATAACTCAATAACATCGACACAATGTACCTGCGAATCTGGTTGTCCCGTGTGGTCCATTACCTTCCCTTATGATAAACTTAAAGTCAGCCAGATCTCGATCTATGCTTCTGCGCCGTTCAATCAAGCATTCTCTTCCGCCTTGAAGCGCCGTCTCTGTCCACGTGGTCCAAAAGAAACTTCACAATGACTTCAATACAGCTTTCACCTACTTATTAATGGAGTTTGGTGCTTTCATTTAATAAAGAATTCTCATCTCCTCCCTTCCTTTTTCTTTTTTTTCAAAATTCATCCTTAACTGCTATTTTTACTTATTTGTGAACCACCCCATTTTTTTTCATTAATTCACTTTATTACCTGATTTATCAATGACCAAAAAATACTTTCTCCACCGAAAAAAGCTCCTTGAAAACGATATATCAAACGCGCCATTATCAACATTCTAATGTAGCCAAACACATACTTTTGGACCATCCTATTGTATTGTTGTTGTAAAGAGAAATCCAAGTTCACAACAGTGACATACTGACAACAGCAAGAACTTATATGCCACGAACTCGGTAGTACAAATAAAGTCGTGGAACACTGGCAGGTGCTTTTCTTTGATGATAACAAATTGATGAGGAAGAGAGGAAACATCTCACTACTGAATACTGATGATCAATTCATATAGTTCCTAAACCATTCGTTGGACTGACTGATTTAATTTAATTTATTTGATTCCATCCAAAATAAAAATTGGTGTTTCTTGGCAAATCTTATATTTAAAACACAGATTTTACTTTTTAATACTTGTAAAATAGTCACTTAAGATAACTAGTAAATATATTAAAAGACCTTTTCATCATACAAAAGAGTTGCTTTTGCCTTTTTATATGCTGCAAAATGGGATCAATGGATCATGGTTTGTCCATACTTTTGTAGATTTTTTATTTTAATAAATAAAATAAATATAATATTTACCAAAATAAATATTTTTACGAAAATTTATCGATTTAAATTTCTTTGTCATATTTCGTTTACAGTGTAAATAAAATAATTTTTAAAAATAATAAAAATTTAATTTTTTTATGTAAATAGAGTAAATATCACATTTGCTCTATATGTGCACAGTTAAACTAAACAGTATAGAGCAAATATTATT
>NC_029791.2:17254556-17260881 GCF_000816755.2 Arachis ipaensis | reverse complement strand
AAAACCATTAAACTCTCCACTGTTAACACGGTTACCTATTTTCTAACTATTTAAAAATTTAAAATATAATTTAAATACTCGAAATTTATTTAATGACCCTCATGTTATTACTCTATAGGTATATAATATGAATTTTTTTTACTTAAATCATATTTCAAATTTTTATGTACTCTCATGCAACAAATAAAATTTATATGTATGCCCGTACAAAAACGAAAAAAAGTAGGTGAATATGAAAGAAAGTAAATGTGCTGCCCACGGTTGATAATAGGTAGTTACAAATATATTTTCAAGTTTCAACACACTATTAATAATGGACAATTACAAATATATTTTTAATTATATATTATTAATATATTTATTTCTTCTATATTCAACTACTTTTTATCGTTTATTGTACAGGAGTACATATAAATTTTATTTGTTGCATGAGAGTGCATAAAAATTTGAAATATAATTTAAATAAAAAAGATTTCATATTATATACTAATAGAGTAGTAATATGCATTAACTGGGTCATTAAATAAATCACGTGTATTTAAATATATTTTAAATTTTTAAACAATAGGTAATTAAAAAAGACGTAACCGTATTAATAGTGGGGAGTTTAATGGTTTCCAAGTAAACGTGTTAATCCCTATAATTTAAAATGGACTAAAATTGATCAAACATATCTATTTTAATCTCTTTTACCAACTTTTTTATGTACTAATTGCATGTTAAAAGTTTGGATTATTGATAATATTAATATTTTTTATTATTTTCAATTTTTAAAAAAAAAAACATATATCTCGTTTACAGTATATATCTCNTATTTGATATTTGAATGATTTATTTTTAATGTATTGATAATATAAAAATAATTATACGGTTATTTAAAAATTAGAAGTAATAAGTAATTATTTAATATTCAATATGATATTGGTCATTATGATAACTACGTGATAATTAAAACAGTTATCTTTCACGTTATCTCCACTATCATCTGAGGGATAACCGTTTCGGGATAACCGTTTCAATTCTCTCTCCACTATTCTATCAATCTCTCTTAACAATTGGCAAACAATTATTTTTATTTTTTAAATTTAAATCAATTTAATTGGATCATAATTTAATTTAAAATTTTTTAAAATGGATATGCTTGATCAATTAGTAATAAAAAAGAGTAAATAAAAAATTTTAGTTTAAATTATGATCCAATTGAATTGATTTAAATTTGAAAAATAAAAATAACCGTTTGCAAGTTATTAGGAGAGATTAATCAGATAGTAGGGAGAGAATTGAAACGGTTATCTCTCACATGGACAGCGAAAATAATGTGAGAGATAACCATTTATCATAATGACCAATATCATAGTGACTAATATTATTGCTTCTCATTAAATAATCTCTCTTTTTTAGTATTAGTTGATCAAACATATCCATTTTAATTTCTTTTACTAACTTTTTTATGTAGTAATTGCATGCCAAAGTTTAGATTATTGATATTATTAATATTTTTTATTATTTTCAAAATTTTTTTACTGTAAACGAGATATGTAAAAAATCATATTATTTACACTATAAACGAGATATAACAAAAAAATTTAAATCCATAAATTCTAGTAAAAATATTTATTTCGATAAATATTATTTAAATATCTCTTTATATAATTAATATAAAAATTAATTTTTTTATAATATAATATTATATAATTAAATATAAATATTAAATTCACATTAAAATTAAATTGGTAGTAAAGTAAAATACCCTCCATTTATTTCTCCTTTCCATATTTGTTGTTACAAAATTCCATGCTAAGACTCAACAGAGTGCAATGTATTCACATTTTGCTGTGTCTGATGGGACCCATTTCTTGAGCAATTTGTCTCAGAACAAACTTTTGAATCTTTCCGGTGGAAGTCTTTGGAAGCTCCTCCCTAAACGCAACCGTTTTGGGAACCATATACTTTGGCATGTTCTTCCTGCAATGCTCAATTATCTCCTTCTCCGTCACCGCCTTCCCCTCCTTCACGCTCACGAACGCGCACGGCGTCTCCCCCCAGTACTCGTCCGGCCTCGCCACCACCGCCGCCTCATTCACCGCCGGGTGCATATAAAGCACCGATTCCACCTCGACGCTGCTCAAGTTCTCGCCGCCGCTAATTATAACGTCCTTTGACCTATCCTTTATCTCCAAGTAACCGTCTTCATGCATCACACCAACATCGCCGGTGTAGAAATAACCATTTTTGAAACATTTTCTTGTTCCTTCGGGATCTTTAAGGTATCCAAGCATCACACAGCTTCCGCGCATAACTACCTCACCCAGCGTTACCCCGTCACGCTTCACGCTCTCTCCCGCGTGTGTCACCACGTCCATTTCCGTCAGTAGGCATGTTCTTACTCCCTGACGCGACTTCAACCTCGCCCTCTCCGCTGCCGGGAAATGGTTCCACTTCCTCTTCCACGCGCACGACACGACAAGTCCTCCAGTCTCGGTCAGGCCGTACCCGTGGCTGACTATGAATCCTAAAGACTCCGTGCGGTGGAGCACCGCCGAGGGAGGCGGCGCTCCGGCGGTGAGGATGTGAACGGGATTCTCCAACGGCTTGTTGTCGGGAGCGTTTGTGAGCATGTTCAGCACCACCGGCGCGCCACACATGTGAGTCACGCGGTGGCGCGTGATGAGGGAGAACACGATCCGCGCGTCGAATTTGCGGACGCAGATATTCGTTCCTCCAACGGCGGCCATCCCCCACGGGAAGCTCCATCCGTTAGCGTGGAACATCGGTAGAGTCCAGAGATAAACGGGTTGTTTCGGAACCGCCCAATCTATCAACGAATCAACGGTCATAACAAAGGTTCCTCTGTGGCAGTGAACTACGCCTTTAGGAGACGACGTCGTTCCGGAGGTGTAGTTAAGTATCATCGGGTCCCACTCGCTGTTAGGATATAACCATTTAAAATTCGGATCGCCCTTGGAGATTAAACCTTCATACGAGTCTTTGAAATGAACGGTTGATGATGGAGTTAGTCGCTCGACCGCATCGTCCGCTATAAAGATGAGGATCGGACGACGGGGATTATTTTCGGGGAACAAAGAGAGAGCTTCGAGGACAACATCACGTGAGGCTGTGTCCACAAAGACGAGCTTGGACTCCGCGTGACGGAGGATGACGGAGATGGTTCTGGCATCGAGGCGTGTGTTGATGTTGTTGAGGATAGCGCCGGCGAAGGGGACTGCAAAGTGGAGCTCGTACATGGCGGGTATGTTTGGTGCGACGACGGAGACCACGTCGCCGCGGCGGATTCCTAGGGAGGAGAGAGCAGAGGCCAGCTGGAGGCAGCGACGGCGAGTGTCGGACCAGGTGAAGGTAACGCCGTCATAGATAACGGAAGGTATGTCACCGTAAACAGTTGCTGCTCTGTCCAAGAAACCTAGTGGAGTGAGAGGTGAAGAGTTTGCAGCACTTGGCTTCAGTTGTTCCATTTTTTCAGTTGCTACTCTCTCTCTCTCCTTTTTTTTTTTTAGTTGTGGTAAAACTGAAAAGGAAGCTATAGTGAAGTTGCGTGATCACTTGAAATAGGAAAAGTATGAGGGATGAGGTGTTTCAAGACAGTAAGGTTGTGATTGGATTGGAGGTGTTTGAAGATAGTATGGCTGTGACTGGATTGGATAAGTATACATAGTAGAGAACCAGCTTTTGGAGCAAGACGACAAATTCGGATTTGGTGAGACCGGGAGAGTAACAAATTTTATATTTTTGTAAAGAAAATTAAGACGTGGAGATCAGAAAAGCAATATTAAAATTTTTTTTTTCTTTGAACTTCAACAATGTAAATATTTGGTGTGCTGTCATGTTTTGATCAAGATCAGACGCAAATTCTATCTTATTCACCAATAGAAAAATATGCCTTATTGCCTTGACTTAATTTAAGATCAAAATAAGTGTAAGTTTTCTTTTTTTAAAGATAGAATCACATGGGTAATACCGATATTAATTCGATCCTGGAATCATAACATGTGTCATGTTGAAATAAAATCGTTAACTATATGAATTATAATTTTAAATAGAATAAATAACATATAACATACAAAATATAATTCCTAATCAAATAAAAAATTACAACTATATATTTATATGATTGTTATAATGTAACTTGTTTGGTTTTGTAACTCATTATTAATAAATACACTAATTTAAATTAGCACGATTATAGATTTAAAAGGTGTCATTAGTCAAATTCAAATATAAGAAACTAATGTGTAACAATTCGTCCGAAATTATTTTTCATATGAAAAGCAGTATAATATAGGGTTTTTTATTTTAATAAATAAATTAATTATAATAATTACGAAAATAAATAATTTAAAAAATATTTATCAAAATAAATACTTCTCTCTTATCTCGTTTACACTGAATATCTCGTTTCAACATTCAAATAGTACATAAAAAGGTTAGTAAAAAAATATTAAAATGGATATGTTAATCAATTAGTACTAAAAAAAGTACATAAAAGATTTTAAATTAAATTATGATCCAATTAGATTGATTTAAATTTGAAAAATAAAAATAACGACTTGCCAATTGTTAGGAGAGGTTGATGGGACAGGGGAAGAGAATTGAAACGTTATTTCCCATGTGGATAGGCGTTTCAATTCTCTTCTTACTATCTCCATCCACCTCTCCTAACAATTAATAAAGATTATTTTTATTTTTTAAAATTTAAATCAATTCAATTGAATCATAATTTAATCTAAAAAAATTTTATGTACATTTAAATAATAGGGGAGATGGATTGTCTATTTAAAATAAACATGTTAACACGTTTACGTGAAAGCATGCAAGTACGTTTTCTAAGTACCCATTATTAATCCTATTCCTTCTAACTATCAGTTCTAACGGGAGGAGAAAAGCCAGCTTCTTGAAAGTTTCACTTTGATGTTTGGCAATTTTTATCTTCTGAACACAGAATTGATTCTGAAGCTAAAATTTATAGTTTCTGCGTTTCACGTTCATGGTGGTTGATTATCATTAGAAAATTAAGTAAAAAATTTATTTATTTTTTACCAATCCTACCCTTCATTTTCTTCTATAAGAATGATACCAGTAGCTATTATCTTCACAGTCGTTCTTTGTAGTTCTTCCTACTTCTTCATAGTTTTTTCGTTCCAATTTTTTTCTCATAAAAATCGTTCAGATTTATTTCAATCACTAGCAAATTGAATATTTTAATTTTTTATTATTTTTAGTACTCATTTTTATATTTTAATTTTTATGTTTTTTATTATATTTTTTATTTATATGATAAATATTTTTATATTATTCGTGTAAGTCTTTTGATTTTTCATGTTATGTTTTTAGCAGTGGACGGTGCACTTATAAACGTGTTAACGTTTTTTGTTTAAATGGACAATTAATCTTTCCTATTATTTAAAATGGACGATTTATCTTCCTATCATTTAAAATCGTCCATCTTTTTTATTATCTGGAATATTCTATTTTTAAAAGTTTGATCCAAACTATATTATTAATATTTTTTATTATTTTTAAAAATTATATTTAATTATTTATAAATACATATATCTCGTTTACCGTATAAACGAGATAACAAAATATACCAAAATTAAAAAAACACACATAAATTATCTCCTAAACAAGATAAGAAAGAGGTATTTATTTCGATAAATATTTTTAAATTATTTATTTCGGTAGTTATTATATTTATTTAATTTATAAAAATAAAAAATTAGTATAATATATTTGTCTAATATTAATATTGGGGTGTTTTGCTAGTTTGTGGAGCTTTCAACACGCAGAAGATGTGGTGCAACAGAATCGTTAGAATCGTTAGCGGCGGAAGCACGCTGCCAACACATGGAGGGTGTGGTGCAACAGCGTCGCCAGAGATTCGTTGCAGACGTGGAAGCACCCTGCAAACACGTAGGGACGTATTACGTCGGAGATGCCAACCAGTTTTTACAGAAATTTGTGTACATTTTCGAAGAGCTGCAGGTGTTCTTTACATGGGAGAAGGCAACCAATTTTTACACAGAGAAGGTGTGTTGAAACTAATCTGCATGCATGAGACAATTTCTTTTTTTGGGAACTAGTGACGCGATTAAAGCTCTTTAAACAGAGCTCAACTCTCCTCCCTTGATACATCCGTTGAAGAGAAGAGAGAAGAGAGCTGAAGTAAAGAAGAAGAAAAGGAGGATTAGTAACTAGTGTGTTTAAAAAAAATTGATTATATATATCTAAAAAAAATTACAAGGTCGTATTAATAAAAAATAGTACGTAATTATACGAGATTCAAAGAATATATTATAAATTATTTTGA